>NC_068996.1:36224588-36230825 GCF_001194135.2 Octopus bimaculoides | reverse complement strand
AAAAACAGAAACAATTCCTATCATAGTAGGTGCCTTAGGTATAATAAAAGAATATTCAGACAAATACATAACAAAAACACCAGGACTTACAAATATATACTGGGCACTGCACACATCCTACGCAAAACACTTTCAATACAGTAACCATAAGAGCATCACAGCAAACCACAGCACATACCCAAGGCGCACAGAGCTGCGCTCGGTAGTGAAGTGAAAGCACGTTAAAAAAAAAAAAAAACTACTGAGCAATAATAATAATAGAACAATCTGGTGTGATTATTTTAATGACCTACAAACGTATACAGTGCGTGTCTCTGCCTTAGGTGTCAGGAAGGCATATGGTAAGAAAAGGAAACAGAATTGAAAGAAAATGATAATGAAAGTAATAATAATAATAATAATAATAATAATAATAATAATAATAATAATAATAATAATAATTAACGGAACCCATAACAAAACCAAGCAAAAGAACAGCGGACGGATAATCATAAATACTATAAAATAGTTGATTTAAAAGTTACACACACACACACACACACTACTATGCAACACCTCTCCAAAAATGTACAAGAATAAACTCATACTGTAAATACCAACAAAATAAGCAAAACCCACAACATGAGCCATAGAAGGCCGATATCCGACAGAACACAATCTGCGCTACACAAACAACATACAAATATAAAAAACTAATACAACAGAACACAATACAATATAGCTCCCACCAAAAAAAAAATGCAGCACACACCACCCCACCAACACAAAGGTGCAACAATTGATGTAATAAAAAGTTGCTTGAAACTTTCAGATGTCGAGAAATGATAGTGGTGATGACGATGGTGACGAAAGTTACCTTACCTAAGTTTATGAGAGACAGGAGTTTCCGAAAAACTGGTTGTAAAAGCGAAAATGAAACTGAACCTTTAAGAGAAGGCCTCTCGTTTGGCAGTGGTTCAGTAAAGATGCAGACTGACTACAGCTGTTATCCTAATACAGCATCAGCAGCTAATAGAGCAAAGAAGAGGAAGTGGATGAGTGAAGAAAACAGGATTGTGATGCAGTGCTACTTAGAAAGTGAACCTAAAAGAAAGGGCTATGGAAAACGGATGTTCACACTTTGGATAGAGAGAGGTATCTTTAAAGTGAGTGAGCAGAGATTAGTTGATGAAGCTAATGCTATTAGGAGAAAAAAGTGGATGGCAGAATTGGAGGTAGAAGAGATCACAAGAGAACTGGAAAAGAAAGACCAGGCAGTAGGAAAGAGATACAGCTCAAACCAAAGAAGAACCTAAAGGAAAAAATAATAATAGCACTACCAACAAGGAAGGGACAACTGGCACCACCGACTTAAGTGATTTAAGTGAGGAAGATCAGAAGATTTTAGATGAGTTGCAGGAAATAATGAGTAAAGAAGTAAGAACAAAATTGCCAGCATTAAAAGGGACCAACAGAAGGAAGCTGCTAGAAATGACTAGGAAAGTAGAATCTGTTGTCAGCAGAATAGATACTAAAAATATAGAAGACACTAACTTATTGATCTTTGCAGGAGGGGTAGTAGTTGTCAGAAGATTAGATATCTAACAGGTAAAGGTTAAAAAAAGCAAATGTGGAAAAGAAAAATACAAGATAAAGTGAACTTTAAGACAAGATCTGGGTAGAATAGAAACCTGGAAACTCAACAAGCTAGGAAACACAAGATGCAAATCTCCCCCCCCCCGAGAAAAGATATTTAGTCAAAGAGAAAGGATTTGTGACAAGGGTTTGTGAGAAGAGTTGTATCATAGCAGTAGCAGACAAGCTCTCCAGATATCAGAAAAGAATAGATCAGTATCAGCAGAATAGATTATTTGAGACAGACCAGAGGAGGTTTTATAACCAAATAAATAGTGGAGAAGGAAGTACTGAAGATGAGAAATCTAACGCAGAGGAAGCTAGAAAGTTTTGGAGTAATATTTGGGATAAACCAGCCAATCATAATGGAGATGCAATATAGTTAAAGAAAGTGAAGGAAGAAGTAGTGAGTGAGAAGCAGCTCCTTCTATTATGTACTAAACCCACACAGTCCTTCCGTGTGTCCAAAATACTATTCCAGTCTTCCACTAGTACTAAAGTGCAAGACGTTTCCAAGAATGTTTCTAGACGCTTGAAGAAATCTGGCCTTCCAGCTCCTGTTGGGGCATAAACTATCACCAGTCTAAAGGCGCCACCTTCACTGTCGTTCACGTTCAGGACTACCAACCTACCATCCGGATCCAGGAAGCCCGTACTTGGAGATCTAAGAATTTCCCGAGTAGCACTGCTACACCGCCACACATTCCCGATAGACCACAAGATGAGAATACCTCGTAGTCTTCGAAAAGGGATGCTAGAGCGTGTTTTCCGGAGATCCTTGTTTCACTAATGGCATCCACATCCAAATCAAGTGACCTGAGATCATTGAGCAGGTGACCTTGCTTCCAGGCTGATCCCAAGCCATGCACATTCACACACCCCATTTTCAGCACAGCCATGGTAACCGGAGAAAGAAAATGAGGAGGTTACTCACCTTGGTTTTCGAGAAGGCGAAATTTTTTAAAGCCTTTTATCAATAGATTCTTTTTAAATCCCCACACTTCTTGGGAATTTTTCTATCATAGTTTTATAAGTGTCTGACGACGTTTTAATTAAAAGTCTGTCCTTGGGGGTTTTGAGGATGAAATCCTCAAATTCCTTCCTGTCTGTCTCATTACTGTTTTTATTTTGATTTACAAAATCTATCAATTCACTGTTAAACTTGTTCACAACAGTGAAACTGATGGATACCTTTCGTCTACAATCTGATAAATATTTTTGAAGTTCTGTAATCAGTTGTTTCTCTGTTTCTTTAATTTCATGTTGTTGTTGTTGATGATGTTGCTGTTTTTGAAGTCGTTAATCTTGTTCTCGCAGTTTTTGTTGGAGTGGTTGTGAACTGTGTAGCAGTTGTGGTTTCAGAAAAAGTTTTTGTTTATTTCTTGGAGTAGGGCTATGTACTCCCCTCTTCTTTCGCCTACCTCCTTTTGTCATTGTGATCCATTGATCGTTCAGCTCTTCCTTCTCCAGTTGATGTTAGTTTGGGAGGAAGAGCATTCAGGAGAAACTTGCTTTTCCGTGGCAATCGGGGATAGACTCCTTATTTGTCTTGGTTTGGGAATGGGTGTGAGCGTAGGTGTGGGAGAAAGTGTAGGAGTCTCGTGCACTTGTTTATGATTTAGCACTTGTGGAACTTGTAACGTCGGCTGCGGTGAGACTTCACTCTTCTTTGTTTCAGAGCAGGAAACCTTTAAGTGTTTTACAGACCCCCATTTATGGCATCTTGGCTTTCTACCCTCCACGAACACTGACAGGTGAGTGCCATCCGGAAGATCGATTAGATCGAGCAGCTGTTCTATATGGTCCTACTTGCATTGCAAGGACAGTTCCATATCTATACCTAACCAGTTTTGCTTAGGTAGTTTCTTGACTTCCAGTATTGTGACTTCTTCTTCTAAACCAGCCAATACGGCCGCCACTAACCAAGTAATGGATATTTCTGGCAGCACATTCAACACTCTAATCTTGGCAAGACGTTGGCCGCGCTAGCTGGGAATTAAGAAAATGTTGTCATTCTTTAAAGTGGTTGCGAATTACATTTAACTTCTTCTTCCGTCCTCAATGGTCCCAAACCTCTTTCCTCGGGTGATGTGGGTCTTTTGTTCCCACACGCGTCCAAGACATTTTTGTGTTTCGCTCTCGGGAGCATTTTCCACTTGCCGAGGAATATAACACAGCCTTACCTTCTCGATTAAAGGAAGGCAGCGAGGTGATATTCACGATGATTTCAGTTGACAGCCGGATCCGTCCCACACGTTACAGCAGGTGTTCGACATAAACCCACAGGTCAGCAATGCTCGGGTACTGGACGAGTGCATGCAGGACCGTCTCGTCGTCCTGCGCGCATCTCGGACATTCTCGGTTGACGGCATTTCCGTGCATGTAAAGTTTATCTCGAACAGGCAAAGCTCCTGGTAGCACTGCCATGCCAGATATTTTTGGGAAATTATCCGTCGGTCCTGGGACGAAAGTTCTCCGGAAAAGAGCGGCTAGATGATCTTCTTCGACATTCAAGGAAGAACTGCCTAAAATATGTGCATATAAGTTAAGTAGATTTCGGGAACCCCAGTACCAAGTGATACTTTATTTTACTGAGCTTATAAAGAAAAAAAGCAAGGTTGCCCTCGATAGAATTTGAACTGAGTACTTAAAGAGTAAAGAAAAACCACAGCCAACGCAGTTGGGTTTGCTAAATAAATTTTATGGAAGGGTGAATGAGTGCGTTCGTATATTCGACAATTATTGCAGCTTTCGACTGTTTCTTAGAAAAGACGCTTGCACATTGCCAAGAATTATAATATTAAAAAAAAAAGTCTGGTTGAAGCAAGCTGCACGTGATAAATACATACTTAGCTTATGATTTAATTTCTTAAAGAGATTTTAAAAATATCTTTAATACGTATCACTTGAAACTGTAGCACTCACTCACTCACTCACCTACTTACTCATTTGCTCACTCATTCGCTCGCTCACTCACTCACTTATTCATTTGCTCACTCACCCATTCACTCATTTATTCATTCGCTCACTCACTCATTCTCTCATTCATTCGCTCACTCACTCGTTCATTCAGTTATTCACTCACTCACTCATTCTCTCATTCGCTCACTCACTCAGTCACTCACTCACTTATTCATTCGCTCACTCAGTCATTCTCTCTTTCGCTCGTTCACTCACTCAGGTACACACACCCAAAAACACACACCCAAAACACACACACCCAAACACACACACACACACACACACACACACACACACACACACACACACAAACTGTAGCAGCGGCAATAACCTTGTTGGTCCTCAAAAACAGTGACGGGATTCACGTCTCCAATATCAACAAATACTCGGCCCTTGTTAAGTCCACATTGGTCACGTTTGTTGAGATCTTTACCGGAGTTTATTGGTGAGAGGGAGAGAGAGAGTGAGAGAGAGAGGGGGTAGAGAAAGAGTCTTCTAGAAATAGCAGCTCAAATTAGACTTCACAGACTTGAAATAGAAAGAGACACGTTCGATAATATAGTTCTAAATATTGATAGATATGTTTTATCCATACAAAGGCCAGGGTTGTAATGGCTGGAATGGCCCAGATCATAGGTCTGTCAAATCAGAGTTGATCTAAGGTCGAAGCAACAATAACGACGACAAAGGCGACGATGACAGACAACGACGTCGACGACGATGACGATGATGATGATGATGACGATGATAAAGACGACGACGACGACGATGATGATGGTGACGATGACGATGATGAAGGCGATGATGAGGATTATGATGATGACGATGACAATGACGATGACGACAACTACAGAAATATTGTGTCAATGAGGATACTTCGTGTGATCGCTTGGCTTGCTGAAAATAGCAACCAAATCTAACTGAATTCGTAGTTTACTGTCTGGAACGAAGGAAGGTCATATGAGATAATATAGCTTTGCTTAGACATTTCGAAAAAATAAAAAATAAAGGACAATATTTTATAAAGGCGTGATGGTCATGATTGGAATATTTCCAGTTATTGTTCTAGTACTGGGCTTGGGTTAAGCTGCGTTAATAAAAACAACATAATCATTATCGATTCCATCAATAACGCCGCTGCCGTCGTCGTTGTCATCATTATCATCATCATCATCATTAACAACAACTGCAACAACAACCACAACAATAATAATAGCAACAATATTAACAACAACAACAACAACAGCAACAGCAGCAGCAGCAGTAGCAGCAGCAGCAAAGAAGAACAACACTCTTTCATGAAATATATTCTAGATCAGAACTTTTTTTTATTTTCACCTTTCTCCAATCCTGCCTCCACCCCGACCCTCGTTCTCGTAAAAATCAATGTCCGGTTTCGTTTTTGTTTTTGACTCCACAAGAAACTGACACGAAATCCCTGAATGTGATACAGCCATCCGATTGGTTAATGCCATTTATAATCCGTCGGACCGCTCTATCAACACCATCAGCTAATTACCATTCACATGACTTGGTTAAAAGCCAGAATATGTCCCTCCTACGTCATTTTGTACAATACAACTCATATTAATCACATTTCACAGACGGACAATATATATATGCATGCATATTATATACATATCACACACACACACGCACGCA
>NC_068996.1:36219333-36224183 GCF_001194135.2 Octopus bimaculoides | reverse complement strand
ACACACACACACACACACACACACACACACACACACAACAGACACACACCAACAAACGCTCACTCACACACACCTACACACACATACACGGACCAGTACAGACACACATGCATACATTTATGAAGAGACATGCCCATATATACATAGATATGGGAGGACGACGCACTGATAAACAGAAACATACAGACAGAAATATATAGATGTACATATAGTTTGTCTTTCTCTTTGTCTCTCTCACACACAAACTCACACATACACACATACATATATAAACACATCGGAACAACACACGGAGACAATGTAATTTCGAAGCGGTCGTTTTAACTGCTAGAAAGAAAAGCCATTTCTTCCTTAAACATGCAAACACATTATCATGAGTTCCTTGAAAATAAAAGTGAAATGGTAATGATTGGAATGTCTTTTATCATGGGTCTGCTCGATCATGGTAAGCCTGGGGTTAAACACCAGCTAGATACCAATCAGACTTCTCAGATATTCTCAAATACAGACAAGCGTGCTCTCTCTCTCTTTCTCTCTCACACGCACATGAATACACACACACACACACAGATACATACACACACATACTCACACACATACACACGCACATGCATACACACACACACAGATACAAACACACACATACTCACACACATACACACACACAGATATACACACATACACACACTCATGCATGCACGCACACATTCATACTTAAGATATTTTGTCATTCATCCGCAACCTATTACTGTTGTTAGACTGCGCTCACGCTGGAGCCCCGCCTTCAAGGCTTTGGTCAAGGGTTTAATTGGCCCCAGTGCTGATTCTTTTCTCTAAGCCTGGTGCTTATTCTACCGTTCTCTTTTTTATTAAGTTACGGGGACGCAAACAAACCAACACCGGTTATCAAGAGGGTAGTGGGTGGATAAACACAAAGACATTGACGCATATATACACAATGGGCTTCTTTCAGTCTCCATCTACCAAATCCACTCAGAAGGCTTTGGTCGGCCCAAGGCTATCGTAGAAGACACTTGCCCAAGGCGCCATGCAGTGGGACTGAACCCAGAACCATGTGGTTGGGAAGAAAACATCTTACCATATTTGTGTGTGCGTGTGTGTGTATGTGTGTGTGTGTGCGTGGGCGTGAAGGCGCGCGGCTGAGTGGTTTGAGTGTTGAGCTTACGTTTATACGCAAGGTCGTGCGTTCGATTCCTGGTTGTAGCGGTGCGTTGTGATTTGTGGTAAGGCACCCCATTTCTCGTTGTTCCAGACTACTCAGAAGTAAATGAGTACCAGATTTGTGCTGATGCAACTTGTTTCTCTCCAGCTGAGCTGTCACATCCTTCATTTTCCCCTGGGTCGAGGGTGAGTTGGGAAGGAGAGTGTCTATACCTGCTCGCAAACTACCATAGAGTTTTAAAACAGTTGATGAAAGCATAATTACATATGTATGTGTGAATGTGTAACTGAGTGAGTGTGTGAGTGTATGTATGTATTATGTATACATGCATTTATGTATTGTAAAGTGGAAGTACGTGGCTTAATGGTTAGGGTATTGTGGTTTCGATTCTTGAGCGAAACATTTAATTTCACGTGACTTCGGTCCACGCAGCTGACAAAAGTTAGTAATCTTGTGTCCAAATAGAAAAAGATATATGCATCCATGGAAACCGGGACCTATGAGTCTCAGGAATGCTTGTAAATTTAATACACATTGTTAATGCAAGGATGCGAAAAAGTACCCACAACAAAAATGTTATGTGTAACAATTTATATATAACAGAAACTTTACATCGCTTGGATCTTTGTGATTTGACGGGCAACATTTTTTTATGTAGTGTTTTTGGTACCGAAACACTTTCAAACTTCGAATACTTGTATATTTTGTGGTATAGAACAGATAAAAAATTTTGTATTCGAAGTTATTTCATGTAAAAAATTGTCGTATTTCGGTAATTTCAACCAATCACTGACGTCTATTGAGGTGAAAACAATTACACCGTGAAATATAAACAACGGTGTTACCGGATTTTTTTCCTTTGAATAAAATTAGTGCCGTTGTTTGTCAACAAAAACTATCCGTGTCACTGTTATTTATGACATCGTTCGTGCGTTTGTACTGGTTTTAGCTTTAGGGTTTTAGGGTTAGGGTTCGGGTTTTAGAGTTAGGGTTAGTTTTAGGATTACGGTTAGGGTTATGATTATTTTTGCTATAACCTTAACTCTAACCCTATAACTCATAACCATAACCCTAACCCTAACCCTAACCCCAACCCTAACCCTAAAACCCGAACCCTAACCCTAAAACCCTAAACCCTTACTAGGGAATAATGATATAATTAAACAGGGAATAACACACTTGACACCGAACAGCACTAACTGTATTCAGCTGAATAGACGTCAGTGATTGGTTGAAATTACAGAAATACGACAACTTAAACATGAAATAACTTGCGATGTACAATTTTTTGTTAAGAAGGTTAAGAGAAGAAGTTGTTTTGTATGACACATTCTACCAGTGTCCCAAGTTTGAAAGTGTTTCGTTAAGAAAACAAGTGTTGCCCGTCAAATCACAAAGATCCCATCGCTTTATTAAATTTTCTGCTTTCACGTCTTCGGACACTGATAAATAATTTGATTATAGCAAAAATATTGATCTCACTGGATGTTCGGAATAACATCCAATGTTATTCCGAATGCTGTTAGGAATTATTGTAACTGAAAAAAAAAAAAAACTGCAAATGCGATAATAAAGATATATTTTAAAATATTAAATACACGCTTTAACAGTTTCAGTATTTATAAATAATGAGATTTTAGACAATTTTTTTTATCGTCATTCTGTCGAAACTACCAAAAGCCAACAAAATAAGTCTATTCTCTTTCTTTTCTTTTCGTAAAAAAATGCAGTTAAAGAAACCTCTCGCTATTAAATTTCTAAAGGGTAACCGGGAATTGTGCCGGAAAGACCAAAGTAAGCCGGATTTATGATTTATGACATTTTATCGCGAAAAAGAATGGTCTTGTTCATTAGACATGCAAAGCTGAGAAATATTACTCAGTTGGTTGCAGGTCCTATGAAAACTTAAATCTATAGATTTTAGATATATTTTGACAAATTTGTTTTCCGATTTTCTTATAAGAATGTTAAATATATGTACGTTGGTTATATTTTTGATTGAAAGAGTTCGCTGTTAATCCGTATAATTTTTTTATGGTTACCCAAATTTATACATTTCAAATATATTTGGACAGTTTTGTTTCCTACTTTCTAACCAGAATTTGAAACATATATGTGTTGGTTATGTCTTGGTTTGAAAGTGTCCCCCGTTAATCATACATAAATGTTTATAGTTGACCCATTGTATATTGATACATTTGCCAGATATACAGTGGAACTGACAAAGCAATTGCTATTTAAGGGATGTTATTGTATTACTTTGATTCTATTGTGCAGTTATCTTTAATTGTAGAGGTGACATATTTTTTTTAATGTTCGTTAAAATGAGGAAAAATTCTCTGTAGCAGGCGAATAACTATAATTTTGGTTGTAGAATTTCCTTCAGGGCGTATATGTTTTGGAGGAAATATTCTATAGGTTTTTATACATTTATTGAAATAATTCTCAAGAAGAATTACTTTACTTAAACACCATGGTGAGCAGCTTTGAACTTCAAGATACAATGTCTCCATTTCATTTTGAAAATGGGTACTCAAACATATCCTCAAGTATGATAATCACGTTTGCTGGCTTTGCAAACACACAAGTGAATTTCTACAATTCCAAGAGACTGACAAGACGAAAATAAATAATATATCATTTATCACTACTATGGTATAAAGTACGCCTTCTTTTGACAGTTAAAACTAAACATGTCTGTCTGTATGTATGTATGTATGTATGCATGTATATGCGTATGTATGTATGTATGTGTGTATGTGTGTGTGTGTGTGTAAGCTTACAGATATGCATGCATACGTACATACATACGTACATACGTACATACATACATACATACATACATAAAGTTGATGTTCCAAATGCACGTTTCAGCATGACTGCGAAGAGATGCCAAACGGGATGGGGGTAAGCACACAGCCCCGCGTCATGCCACAGTATATATTGTATGCCTCTAAAGAACAAATATCAACATTGAACGACGCCATACGGAAAAAAAAACGTACTTCATTCTTATTCTTCTGTATATACATATCTTATTATGGCTGAGTGAGAGAGCAGTGCATGCCATCAAAGTGACACTGGGGTATAAATATACGGAGCCCACATACGAAACTCTGATAAGCACATGCATCACAATCATATGTTCATGACATTGTGATCTCATATCAAGCTAAACAGTATATGACCTTGCAGGTAGAGCCCTATTAGAATTTTCTTCTGGTCAAGTAGTCCATCCTACTCAAAAGATCCCTATATAAGGGTTGTTTGAGGATGTTGAATGAAACACCCATGTTTCCAATGGTGAATTATTCAAATCCCAAAGAATTCCTCTCAACACATGGCTATGATGCTCCCCTACTTCTCCTCATGATCAGAGATGCACATATCATCAGCCACCAAGGGACATGCTCAACTGGTTAAGGTCAAACAACTGACAAGCAAATCTGTGGTATTGAGCAGAATATTTGCCGTAGTCCATCTTTCATGCCAAGACAAAACAATGTACATGATAACACTTCCAATCAGTTAAGATCAGAAGCCGGGAGAGCCATTAACTATTATTATTATTATTATTATTATTATTGTTATTATTATTATTATTATCATCATCATCATCAAAGCGGCGAGCCGGCAGAATCGTTAGCGCGCCGGACGAAATGTTTAT
>NC_068996.1:36216558-36217082 GCF_001194135.2 Octopus bimaculoides | reverse complement strand
TGTGTGTGTGTGTGTGTGTGTGTGTGTGTGTGTGTGTGTGTGTGTGTGTGTGTATGCGTATACACACATGCTTACACACACAACATGCAATATATATTTACATACCTGTAAACGCTAACATACCCATATATGCATATATTCCTACATGTATACGTGCGTAAATACATACATACAAACCTACATACATACATACATACATACATACATACATACATACATATATGCATACATATCTGCGTACATATATTCACATATGCATATAAGCATATATGTAGGTGATCTCATACATATGCACATGCATACACATGTATGCGCTCACATTTTCATAGAACGAAATATATGCATAACCAAAAAGAGAGAAACAGATCGGAAGAAAAGGGGGCGGGGATTAGAGGGTCAGTGAGAGAGAGGGAAAAATGATGTGTGTGTGTGAATGTGTGTGTATACATACACATATATATATATATATATAATATATATGTGTGTGTATATATAAGTATGTATGTATGTATATATATATATAT
>NC_068996.1:36215249-36216183 GCF_001194135.2 Octopus bimaculoides | reverse complement strand
ATATATATACACACATATATACACATATATAAATGTACATATGCATATGTGCCTACATGTGCATAAACATAGACATATGTGGCATATATATTTATGCATGTGTATGTATATATATATATATATATATATATATATATATATATGCATCAACATACATATGCATACATGCGTATGCATACGCATACGCAACACGCACACAAACACACATACGTATATATATATATATATATATATATATATATATATATATATATATATATATATATATATATATATACCTGTATGTATGCATACCACACACACACACACGCATATGCACACATTCACACACACCTATACATGCACACGTGCATACACAAGCGTACTCGTACTCACACACACAGACACACACACACACAACACACACTCAGACGAAAATCTCTTCCTACACCCAACGATGGCACAATATTGAAGAATTAGCGTTTTATTTGTAAAGCGTGATAAATGGATCTGAACCGAACATATATGTAGCTTTGATCTCCGCAAAACTATTCATTCTATACACAAAAACCAATATTGACCATCTATTGATCTACTACTGCACCAATATAGCTTCCATTGCAATGATTCAGCTTGATGGTTTTTCGAATCTATAGGAATCTCGAATATACTATTAAGAAATTGTCTTTGAAGTTTCACAGGGAAATATTTTTTAATACAAGATCAAAACTTGTTGTCTTCTTCAATTATGTGTCTGTTTGTGTATGTGTGTTTGTGTGTGTGTGTGTGTGTGTGCGTGTGTGCGTATGCTTACGTCTGTGTGGGAGTGCATTTTATTACAGTGTGCGTTTGCGTCTGTGTGAGTGAATGCATGCGTGTGTGTGTGTGTCCGTGTGCGTGTGTATGTATTGTATGTATCCTTGCGTCTGAGTGAGTGTGTTAGTGCATTTTATTT
>NC_068996.1:36214437-36215239 GCF_001194135.2 Octopus bimaculoides | reverse complement strand
TGTGTATGTATTGTATGTATCCTTGCGTCTGAGTGAGTGTGTTAGTGCATTTTATTTCAGCGTATGTGTGTGTGTGAGTGTGTGTGTAAGAGTGTGTCAGTGCATTTTGTTTCAGTATGTGCATATGTGTGCGTGCGTGTGCGCGCGCGTGTTTGTGTGCGTGTGTGTGTTAGTGCATTTTGTTTCAAGTAGCTTTGATGTGTGACACTCAGTGCCCGCCGGCACACACACATGCAAGCACATACACACGCAAACGTGCGCAGACGCACGCACAGACATATGGTGTGTGTGTGTGTGTCTGTTTATGTGTATACATACATTGATTATTATATGCACACACGTACACACACATATATATCTGAATATGGATTTGGATGGGTTCTGAGTTGACTGACTGAGTTGTAGAGTGATGGTTTGTCTCTAAATTAGTTGTGGGTGTGCAATGCTTTGAGAGGATTTGGCAGGCGGAAAGTGACAGAAACCTGCCGTATATAATTATATATATATATATATATATATATGGGATCACCTCTACTTTATTATCTCCCCTTCTTCCTAGCTCTCCTGTGTGACCCCTCTGTCCAGCATTCGCCATGATAGATCGCTAGCCACTAAACATTCTTTATTTTCTCTCCTTTTTTCTTACTGTATTCCTTTCTGTTGAAGAGCGTAGGCTCAAAACATTAAAGACTTTTTCACGTCCGAAGCGTTAAACTAATGCATCTGTTTGTTGTCTACGCCACTTGTCTTCGTCTTTTGCCTTTTTGTGAATTCTCCCCATATATATATATATATATATATA
>NC_068996.1:36208805-36211518 GCF_001194135.2 Octopus bimaculoides | reverse complement strand
TCTCTGCTTTGAGTCCTGAGCTTCTCAGCCATTGCTGGGATTTTTCTCTGTCTATTTCTTTCGCATTTAGTTTAGCCCAGTATTTACCATGTAGGGGCTTTTCTTGCCATCGTTTTATCATGGTCCGTTGCTGTTCTAGTTTTAGTTTGGATTTCATTTGTTTTATAGCTTTTGTTTGTCATTATTATTATTATTATTATTATTATTATTATTAAGCGGGCGAGCTAGCAGAATTATCACCACGCCTGGCAAAATGTTTAGCGACATTTCGTCCATCTTTACATTCTGAGTTCAAATTCAGCCGAGGTCGATTTTCCCTTTCATGCTTTCGTAGTTGATGAAATCAGTGCCATTTGATCACTGGCGTCGATGTAATGAACTTAATCCCTCCCCAAGAAATTGTTGGCCTCGTGCCAAAATTTGAAACCAATACTAAAGGCAGCAAGCTGGCAGACTCGTTAGCACACCGTGTAAAATACTCAGTGGCATTTTGTCCATCTTTACGTCCTGTGTTCAAATTCCACCCAGGTCGACTTTACCTCTCATCTTTTCGGAGTCGATAAAACAAGTACCAGTAATTCCTCCCACCGAAATTTGCGCCAAGTTTGAAACCAATAACAATAACTGGGCCCAATTGGCTCTAGATGCTGGAAAACAAATTACAACAATCCATCGCATAACAACAACGCAAACAACAACTGTTTCATTTTTTGGTTCAAAGCCAGTCATTTTATAAGTGGAGAGGGTCAGCCGATTACATTGACCCCTCTACTTTACTGGTACCTCATATTTATAGACCCCGGAATGATGAAAAGCAAAGTCGACCTCGACGAGATTTGAACTCAGTATGTAAAGAGCTAAAAGAAATAATGCTTAACATTTTTCCGACGCGCCGAGAAATTTTAGGGGAACGGATAAGTCGATTACATCGATCCCTGTACTTTACTGGTGGTACTTTACTTTATCGAGACCGAAAGAATGAGAACACACTCTGGATTATCCTGATACACCGAAAGTCAGTGTCTTCTCTTCGTTCTTACTCTTAGTTCACAGTTCACAGTTGCATTGTTATTGCGGGTTCAATACTCACGTTCACCTTTCAAAGACATAAAGCAGGCTTTTCTGACTATATCGATTCCTGTTGTATTCTACACTATTGCAATAACACCGTCTGCATATGTTGACACAGTCTCCCATTGCCCTGTTTCAAACGGGATATCCTTTAATATTTCCGACCCCTGCGACAATGGGGGTCGGAAATATGATCTGTCTGACAAAAGCGACAGAATATAAGCTCTTATTTGGTCAGATATTTGCTGTGGCAAGGCACGACTGCAAAGTGGTTGTACAACACCGAAACAATGTTAGCAGTACCCAATTCTACCAAACCTTTCAGGAACCGTTTCCTGGAACTGTTTCCTAGAACCGTCTCTGGAAAAGACTGGATAGTTTCTTTTTTTTTTTTTTTCACCATCTGGACATCAAACCAAACCTTGAGCAACTTAACCGGACAGAAGCCACTTAACATCATGCATTTCCCCCACCAGATGGCGTGATTAAAAAAATTATTAAAATGTTTTGTGTATTGTAGAAGTATAACCAATTTATGGTAGATAAATTTTAACATATAAAGCGCGACGGGCCACGAACGTGGCTGTCAGCCACAGCTCGACAGGCCACGATCGTGGTCCAGATAGATGCATTTAATTTACGGGCGTTTTGGGGTTCTAATGTCACTCAAACGCTCTGATACCCCCCTCCCCCGGAATGCAAGAGGACTAATAGCTCAACTAATGACTTTTCAGATGATGTAAAATTTACCACCATTATATACTAAGAAGATATTTTAACTATTTTTTGTTTTTTATGTGTGAATAATAGTCTCATTTTTCATAAAATGTGCTCAGTAGTCCATGCTATGTAAGTGAAAATCCCAGCGCTTTATGGGTTAATAGTAAAATCTTATATGGATTCACAAGAGACCATATGGGCTTCAGATAAGAACCTCTGATTTAAACACTATAATGCGGTAAGAAGTAGAACGAGAATTTATTGGAATGAAAAAGACAAGAAAACTTAATACTGGTGGCGAGAAATTAGTTAAAAAATAACAAAAATAGAACCAAGTTAAATTTAAATCATTTTAAGATTTAAACGAAAAATGCTTACTGGGGTCGATTCATTTGACTAAAAATTCTTCAAGGATAGCTGTAATCTATCGACCGAAACAAATTATAGGTATAAGATGAGAAGATAAATGATAAAGACTCGTTACCAATAAGAATCTTTTAAAGAATTAATACATCTTGTGCAAATGAAACGGTTATAGGTTTATATAGGCGGGAGAATATGAAGACAACGTTATGTTTTTTGTATTTCTAATGACGGATAATTGAACGTAAAGGAAGCGAAATTATGCTTCACCCACCCGTTGAGGCTGCAAATTGGTTATAATCATGAACTTGCTCGTTGTGAACAACACACGTTTACGATACTGTAAAACAGAAACTTATTATCGTTGGTACAGATAAACTATAGTAAATTAGGTTAATCTGTTAGTTTATAAAAAACAACAAGCAGCAGGTAACATTAACTGTTTTCTATTCTTAACTAATCGTGACATATCTACGCATGACATTCCATTCTATTGGTAATTGCATTATGTATGTGCGTATGTTTATTATATATGTATAAATATATATATATATATATA
>NC_068996.1:36206046-36207039 GCF_001194135.2 Octopus bimaculoides | reverse complement strand
CACGCACACACACACACACGCACACACACACACACGCACACACACACACGCACACACACAGAGAAAGCAAGAAAGAATGAAAGATAGACAGAAAGTGTGTGGTGGGGTGTATTTATATGGCGACTATTATGTCGACAGTAGACATCATAAATCTATAGAAGCAAGCATAATTATTTTGCACTCACCTCTCCGGGAAAACTCAGATTCGTCCTTGCGTTAAGAATTTTTTATTCGAAAGTAACAAAAGTTACATTTAATAATAAAGAAATTACCATAAATTACTATAAACACACTTGATTTTTCTGTCCTCTATTTAAATTTATTTTCTTTCATCTATTCAAATGAGTTAGTTGTTATTTTCTTGTTCAGTTATTTTTGAAATATATTTATCAACTGCTGCATACATTTAATTTAGGCCTTTATGAGTTGCATTTTTATGGCATTATTATTAATAAGGCGGCGAACCGGAAGAATCGTAAGCGCGCCGGGCTAAATGCTTTGCAGTATTTATTTCTTCTGGCTCCTTACGTTCAGAGTTTGAATGCCACCGGGGTCGACTTCGCCTTTAATCATTTCGAGATCGATAAAATAAGTACCAGTTGGACATTGAAGTCGATGTCATCGACTAGCCCTTCAGACTTTGTGCCAATAGTAGAAAGGATTATTATTATTATTATTATTCAGTAGTTTTATTTTTATAACGTGCTTTCACTTCACTACCGAGCGCAGCTCTGTGCGCCTTGGGTATGTGCTGTGGTTTGCTGTGGTGCTCTTATGTTTACTGTATTGAAAGTGTTTTGCGTAGAATGTGTGCAGTACCCAGTAGTGCAATTTTCTGTATGTTATATATATTTGTAAGTCCTGGTGTTTTTGTTATGTATTTGTCTGAATATTTTTTTATTATACCTAAGGCACCTACTATGATAGGAATTGTTTCTGTTTTTAGATTCCACATTCGAGTTATCTCTATTTCCAGGTCTTTGTATTTTGAAA
>NC_068996.1:36197741-36205479 GCF_001194135.2 Octopus bimaculoides | reverse complement strand
TTATTGCCTTTGCACAGCTTATAACGCTGGAGAGTACTACAATGTCAGCTGTTCACTACCAGTGAACTAAGGTAACACCTCTTATTTTTCGAGCACCTTCCGGAGTATTCACGCAGCCCTAAGCAGTTCTGTTTTCTGCAAGTGCTCCACCATTATTGCAGCCCCTTCTATCTTTTTCACCGACCACAACTGCTTAACTTCCCAAGCTAACCTGTCATATCTCTCGACTTTTCTTTCTTCCTTATCGCATACCTTGTTGTCAGCTGGGTATGCTATATCTATGATCCAGCATAGTTTGTTTTCTTTCTTAATTAAGACTATGTTTCTGGGTTATATTCCTTCTGGGTTAGTGGCGTACATTGGCTGGTAATATGCCATACGGTTTCACCATTTGGCCGCAGATTCTGCACTTATTACTTTCTGCTGTGTTGTCTATTCTGTATTTTATGTAGTTTGTTCTTAGTGCTTGCTCTTGGGCAGCACAGATCAGAGCCTCCGTTTCCGGTTTTAAATCACTTTTAGTCATCCACAACCATCTTTTTTCTCTGTCTGTCTTATCTTTAACATCTCTATGAAATTGACCATGCATTCTTTTCTTTACCTACCTATTTTCAATTTTATTCGTTTTCAATTTCTTGTATAGTGCTTTATCTATGCAATCCTTCATCCTACACAAGCCTGACATACTTCTAATAATAGCGGTTCTGTGGCATTTTTTACATGCTATGTTGTTTTCTTCTTCTCTAATGCTGTGTTCGCATCCAATAAGTCCTCTTCCCCCTCTTTTTCTTGATACATACACTCTGTCTGTGTCACTTTTGGGGTGGAGTGACCCATATCTAGTTAGCAACTTCCATGTCTTTCTGTCTAAGCTGTTTAGTTCGTCTACTGTTCATGCGATTACCCCTGCTCATATCTAAGGAGTGAAACCACCCAGATTAAATAAGTACCAGTTACGCACTAGGGTCGAGGTAATCGACTTAATCCCTTCCACCAAATGTGAGGCCTTGTGCTCAAGTAGAAAGAATTATTATTATTATTATTATTATTATTATTATTATTATTATTATTATTATTATTATTATTATTATTACTCAGTAGTCTTACTGTTATCGTGCTTTTACTGTACTACCGATTGCAACTCTGCTTTAGGTATGTGCTCTGGTTTGTTTTGATGTTTGCTATGGTTTTAGTGAAAGTGTTCTACGTTGGATGTGTGCAGTGCCCAGCACTGCTATTTTCGGAATGTTATATATATTCTTAACTTCTGGGGTTTTGGTTATGTATTTGTCTGATTTTTAAAAAAAATCATACTTAATACATCTATTATTATAGGGATTGTTTCTTTATTTAGGCACCACATTCAGGTTATCTCTATTTCCAGATCTTTGTAATTCTAGAGTTTCTCCGTTTTCTTTAGGGATATATTGTCATCTATTAGAATTGATACATCAATTAGAAGATATTATTTTCGTGGTGGTCTCTGAGAACTGTATTCATTCTATTAGCCTTCATCTCTCTATTTGTGTGTCTTGGTATATCTCAGTTTGGTTGGTTTGTCGTTTTTTTGGACCGTTTCTGGGATATGCTTGCACCGTCTTTATATTATTATTATTATTATTATTATTATTATTATTATTATTATTATTATTATTATTATTATTATTATTATTATTATTACTACTACTATTATATTTTATTACTATTAAAAGACACAGAGACACTAATACAACCCAGCAGGACAACTGAAAGAAATAACTCTAAAAGACTGGAATATCTACATTTTCCTGTGAGTATTTTGAATTTCCCTCAAAATAAGTTAAGGAACTTACATATCTACAGCTTTGGACATACAAACGAACACCTCAAAAAATTTAGAAACTTTAATATCTCCAATTTTGTGTGAACATTTTGTCTTCCCTTCTTTCCTGACTAACAGAATATGTAAACATGACTTTTATTGTAACAACACAATTAAATGCACGATAAAAAATTAAGGAAGCACCTGTCAATATATACATACTGCACAACTACAAAAACTGTAAACCACAGCAAAACTTTTAAGAAGAAAAGAAAAATTCCAAAAGAAAAAGAAATTCAGAAATTCAAAAATCCAACGAGGTGAACATCTCTTCCTTCTACAATTCCATAAAGACTGAAATATCTACAATTTCTCGTGAATATATTATGAGGCCTAACTACCACCCTTACCACTACTCCCACCCCTACTACTGTTGCTGCAACCACTGCTGCTACTATACATAAAAACAATTATATCAATGATATCAGTGATGATAATAATAATATTAGTGAAAGGAAACGGGTGGAGCCTCATGGGCTGATTAATAATGATACATCTAGTGATGGTGTCACAATGGAAACACTGGTAATTGCGCAACCTGATAATCGCTACCTCATATGAGTGACAATGAATAAACAAAATATTGTGAATAACGGTGGTAATGAAACTGAAGCCAATGATGGTGACAGTGTTACACCCGGTAGGCTCAGAGATTCTGGTACTGCACCAGCCTGTCGATATCCAGAAAGAGACCACCACACACGGCGTAGATGGAGCAAGCAAATTAATGCTGTGGTCATGGAGTGTTACTACCTGAGCAGCCCGGTAGATGAAAATGGTGCTCAAATTAGGGGTTACCGACAACGTATGTATGATCAATGGAGAGAAAGAGGATTGTTTCAACTTACGGAACAAAGACTATGTGATCAAGCTAGAGCAAAAAAAAAAAATGTTCGTTCACAGCAGTAGAGCTCGAAGCTATCAAAAGACGGGTCATGGTAAATAGCAGCAGAGATAACAATGAAAATACAGTTCTTACTAATAAGAGTAATCCCATAGTACAGGAAAGGAGCAATGGTAGTTTACTTGATGAGAGACATATAGATGATTTAAAAGAAGACTAATGGCGACATGACAGATGAACAAAAGGCAATCTACGACAGAATGAAAGTAAGACTACAGGAGAATGATAGCGACATTATTTGCAACCTTAAAAGGGTTGATCGGTGGAAATTGAACCAAAAAATGAACAATATCAATGAAATTCTGAAATACATCAGAACAAACAACATCACAGAAACAAATAATCTGATCAAGGCAGCAAGTATTGTTGTAGCAGAAAACGTGGTTGTTGAGGTCAAAAAAAGAAATATAATGGGAGTGATAAAAGAAAAGATCCAAGGTGGAAAAGAAGAATCCAGGCAGGGTTAGACATGCTCTCAAAGGAAATCTCTGTGTTAAACCGAAAAGAGAAAGGGGAGCTTAAAAGCGAACAAAAATACAGGGCGCTGAAAAGGAAGTATAATATTGAAAGAAAGGGCCTGAAAGTAGTAGTGTAGGAATTGAAACAGCGCCTCGTTTCAAAGAAAGCAAAGATTATAAAATACGACCAAAGAATGAAGGTATACTAGCAGAATAAGTTATTCAGAGTAGATCAGAAGAGATTCTATAAAGAAATAAATGGAGAGTGTACAGATGAAAAGTTGATACCAGATAACGTCGAAAGTCAAAGGTTTTGGAGTAACATCTGGAGCAAAGACAAGGAGCACAGGAAGGATGCTGAATGGTTGCAAGAACTGAAACAAACAGTAGTCTGTCCAAAACAGGCAGAACTAATCATTTCAGTTCGGGAAATCAGCAAAAAAATGAGCAACTGGAAGGCCCCGGGACCAGATGGAGTTCAAGGCTACTGGATCAAAAGATTTGGGGAATGTCATACACGAATAGCTGCGCAACTCAACGCCTTGTTAAATGCCAACCAAGTAACACCAGAATGGTTGACAATGGGTAGGACAGTGTTGTGCTTGAAAAACATCGAAAAAGGTAATACGGTAGACAATTACAAGCCGATATCCTGCTTGCCACTTATGTGGAAATTATTAACTGGAATACTCGCAGAGTCAATGTACGAACATTTGGAAAAAAATGGTGTCCTGCTACATGAGTAGAGGGGTTGCAAGCGCAAGTGTAGAAGTACCAAGGATCAACTCCTAATAGACAAAACTGTACTTAGAGACTGCAAGAGGAGGAAAAGTAACTTGGCCATGTCATGGATCGACTATCGTAAGGCGTACGATATGATCCCACATTTTTGGATTATGGAATGTATGAACCTATTTGATATTGCATCGAATGTTGAGCGATTACTTGGAAAAAGTATGGCGAAGTGGAGGACGGGACTGATAGCATATGGAAGAAGTTTAGGGACAGTAGAAATCAGGAAAGGCATCTTCCAAGGGAACTGCCTGTCCCCATTGATCTTTGTACTGTGCTTGACCACTAACACTGATTCTGAGGAAAGCAAAATCTGGTTAAGTATTCAAAAGCCGCCAACAAAAAGTCAACCATTTGTTATTCATGGACGACCTCAAACTTTATGGTAAAGATGAAGCCCAAGTCAGTTCCTTTGTTGATACGGTGTATACTTTCAGTGCTGATATCAGAATGGAGTTCGGACTGAGAAAGTGTGGTGTGTTAGTATTGAAGAGAGGCAAGATCAAATGTATGGACGAGCAAGCGATACCGCCGGGGGAGGTTATGAAACAGATAGAAGAGACGGGCTATAAGCACTTGAAGATTTTGGAAATGGATAAATTGATGGAGAAAGAAATGACAGAAAAATTTAAGGTGGAGTAATTGCACAGACTGAGACTGATCCTTAAGTCGAAATTAAACGGACGGAATAAGATTGAAGCTATCAACACCTGGGCGGTTTCACTCCTTAGATATGGAGCAGAAGTAATCGCATTGACAGTAGACGAACTAAACAGCTTAGACAGAAAGACATGGAAGTTGCTAACTAGAAATAGGTCACTCCACCCCAAAAGTGACACAGTCAGAGTGTATGTACCAAGAAAAAGAGGGAGAAGAGGACTTACTGGATGCGAACACAGCATTAGAGCAGAAGAAAACAACATAACATGGTATGAAAAAATGCCACAAAACGATATCATTTGAAGTAAGGTCAGGCTTGTGTAGGATGAAGGATTGCATAGATAAAGCACTATACAAGAAATTGAAAACGAATAAAACTGAAAATAGGTAGGTAAAGAAAAGAATGCATGGTCAATTTCATAGGGATGTTGAAGATAAGACAGACAGAGAAAAAAGATGGTTGTGGATGACTAAAAGTGATTTAAAACCGGAATCGGAGGCTCTAACCTGTGCTGCTCAAGAGCAAGCACTAAGAACAAACTACATAAAATACAGAATAGACAACACAGCAGAAAGTGATAAGTACAGAATCTGTGGACAAAACGGTGAAACTGTATGGCACATTACCAGCCAATGTACGCCACTAGCCCAGAAGGAATATAAGAGACGCCACGACAATATAGCCAGGTTTGTCCATTGAACACTTTGCAACAAGTATGGACTTGACAGAGCAAAAAATTGGTACGACCACAATCCTGAAGATATCGTCGAAAATAGAAATGCAAAGATCCTATGGGATTTTATGATTCAGTGCGACCATGAGATAGAGAATAGGAAGCCGGACATAGTCTTAATTAAGAAAGAAAACAAACTATGCTGGATCATAGATATAGCATGCCCAGCTGACAACAAGGTATGCGATAAGGAAGAAAGAAAAGTCGAGAGATATGACAGGTTAGCTTGGGAAGTTAAGCAGTTGTGGTCGGTGAAAAAGATAGAAGTAGTACCAATAATTGTCGGATCCCTGGGAACAGTGAGCAAAAATCTCGAGAAGTACGTGGAACAAATAGGGGCTGCAATAAGGGTGGAGCACTTGCAGAAAACAGAACTGCTTAGGGCTGCGTGAATACTCCGGAAGGTGCTCGAAAAATAAGAGGTGTTACCTTAGTTCACTGGTAGTGAACAGCTGACATTGTAGTACTCTCCAGCGTTATAAGCTGTGCAAAGGCAATAATAATAATAATAATAATAATAATAATAATAATAATAATAATAATAATAATGATAATTCCACTGAAGTCCACTTTACCTTTCATCCTTTCGGGGTCGATAAATTAAGTACCAGTGAAACACTGGGGTCGATGTAATCGACTAGTCCCATCCCCCAAATTTCAGGCCTTGTGCCTCTAGGAAAAAGGATCATTAGTTTTCTTTTTATCATGTGCTTTCACTGCACTACAGAGCACCGTTCTGTGTGCCTTGGATATGTGCTGTGGTTTGTTTTGGGGTTGTTATTTTTACTGTATTCAAAATGATTTACATAGGATGCGTGCAGTGCCTAGAGGTGCTATTTTCTTTTTGTTATATAATATAGTCGTTTGTCCTGGTGTTTTGGTTATGCATTCGTTTGTATGTTTGTTACTTATTCTTTCAGTCTCTTATACCGAGCCGCTAATTTACAGTGACGTAAGCAAACCAATATCGGTTGTCAAGCGGTGGTGGGGAAAAACGCACGCACGCACGTACACACACACACACACACACACACACACACACACACACACACACACACACACACACACACACACACACACTCATATACATATGTATTATAAGACGGGCTTCTTTCAGTTTCCGTTGACCAAATCCACTTACAAGGCTTTGGTCAAAGTGGAACTCTTGTAGAAGACATTTGCCCAGAGTGCCACACATTGGGACTGAACCCAAGACCATATGGTTGGGAAGCAAGCTTCTTAACCTCGCAGCCACACCTGCGCCTATGTAGTGTGTGGCGGTGGTGGTAACAGTGGTGGTGGTGGTGGTGGCGGATGGGACGATGAGGACGGTGGTCAGTCTTTATGGGTGTGTATTTGTAGCAGAGAATGTCGAGTACACGAGGTCTTGTCATCCTGGAATATCTCTCCTATTTTGGAAAGATTTTCTTTCTTTCTTGCTTGCTTTCTTTTTGTTGTTGTTGTTGTTTTTTGTTTTTGTTTTATTTTGTCTTTAGTCGTAGGCACTGGCAAGCTGACAACTGTCAAAGAATCCTGTTGACAGCTGAAGAAGTAGGTACAGTAGGAAGTAACCAAACGAGAAGTAGAAGACGACGTAAAAGTATTTCTCTCTATCAGTCGGCTGCCTCGCAGAACGTACGAACGACATTTATTATCAGCAGAAAGAGAAATGACTTCTGTCGACAAAAATTTGAAGAAGAAAAAAAAAAAAAAAAAATATTCTAAAAAAAAATACCACGATGTCATCAAACTTACCATTAGCAGAGACAAGTGGGATATGAGTGATGTCAAGGTGCAAAACAGTGATGAAGCTAAAAATACAACGGCGCTGGTATGAACAACAACAACAACTATAACAAAAACAATTTGAAGAAGATTGATATAACGAATGTGAGGGAGTGGAGGGAGAGGCGGGCAGAAACGTGAGCGACGACACCAACCATGAAAATATCAACAAGGGAGATAAAAATAGCGACAGGTTAAATAAGAACAGTGTCACCGAACCGATATCAACAAAAACGTCATCGTCATCATCATCGTCATCATCATCATCATCATCGTCGTCATCATCGTCATCATCATCGTCGTCATCATCGTCATCATCATCATCATTGTCTTCATCATCATCATCATCATCACCACCACCACCACCATCACCACCATCATCATCATCATCATCCTCATCGTCGTCATCATCGTCATCATCATCGTCATCGTCATCATCATCATCATCATTGTCTTCATCATCATCATCATCATCATCATCATCATCATCACCACCACCACCACCACCACCACCACCACCATCATCATCATCATCATCATCATC
>NC_068996.1:36194129-36196629 GCF_001194135.2 Octopus bimaculoides | reverse complement strand
GGCTGCTGTGACGACACCGAGATCAATTGAATAGCTACCAAGATAGCTACCAACTCAGAACATAAAGACAGATGAAATACTGCTAAGCATTTAGCCTGAGGTGCTAACGTTTCTTATTTCTTTATTGCCCACAAGGGGCTAAACATAGAAAGGACAGACAACGGGATTAAGTCGTTTACATCGACCCCAGTGCGTAACTGGTACTTAATTTATCGACCCCGAAAGGATGAAAAGTAAAGTCGACCTCGGCGGAATTTGAACTCAGAACGTAGCGGCTGACGAAATACCTCTAAGCATTTCGCCCGGCGTGCTAACGTTTCTGCCAGCTCGCCGCCTTCAGACTATGGATCATTGTTACAGAAATGTCATATGTTAGCTGCAATATTTTTAAAAAGAACTTGGGGTCATAAGAAAGTAGGTGATCGATTTTCGATCATCTTTCTCAGAGAAATGATCGAGTATTCAATTGGAAGTTGTAATGTTGATTGAACCTAGATAAAAAAAAAAGAGAAAGAAAAAAAAAACTTAGGAAAAGATCGATTTCAGATCGAAGAACATGAAAATGTGACAGTTGTTGCAGAAAACCGAAGTGGCATAATAATCAGAATCATCGGAAATTAGTAAGTTTTCTGTTGTTACCGACGCTAACAACAACAACAACAACAACAACAACAACAACAACAACAGCAACAACAACAACAACAACAAAAGCAGCAGCAGCAGCAGCAACAACAACAGCAACAATAACAGCAACTGCAGTAACAACACCGCCACTAAAACCAAAAACAACAGCAGCAGCAATAATTTTATTACCATACCAATATCGTCAACATCATAATCAACAGTAACAACATCAATATATTTCCAACAACAACAACAACAACCAGAAATTGTGTGGTTGTTCATGCTGCTAAAAATAGCAGCCATATAGCCTTCAAATCGCACTTATTGGTCTGCGTAAGACATCTCGACAGAAATATAGATTTCAAATTTTGGCACAAAATCAGTAATTTCGGGGAATAGGGTAAGTCGATTCCATCAACGCGAGTATTCAACTGCTACTCGTTTTTGTCGACCCTGAAGGGATGAAAGGCAAAGTCGACCTCGACAGAATTTGAACTCAAAACTTGAGGACAGACGAAATACTGCTAAGCATTAAGCTTGGCGTGCTAACGATTCTGCCAGTTCACCGCCTTATAATAATAAGAAGAACAGAAATAGCCCTTGAGCTAGTTTATTCTTGTCGAAATTCTTAGAACTTAGGCAGAAACTCAGTCCAAGCTCCAAGAATTAACTAGCTCAAGGGCTATTTCAGTTTGTCCGCCGTCACAAGTTAAAGGAATATTTTTTTGAAAAAACTAATTAGAAGAACAATAATAATAATACTTTCTACTATAGGCATAAGGCATGAAATTTGGGGGAAGGAAATAAGTCGATTACATCGATTCTAGTGTTCAACTGGTACTTAATTTATCGACCCCGAAAGGATGAAAGGCAAAGTCGACTTCGGCGGCATTTGAACTCAGAACGTGATGACAGGCGAAATACTGCTAAACATTTTGCCCATTTGCTAAGTAACGATTCTTATTTCTTTATTGCCCACAAGGGGCTAAACATAGAGGGGGCAAACAAGGACAGACAAAGGGATTAAGTCGATTACATCGATTCTAGTGTTCAACTGGTACTTAATTTATCGACCCCGAAAGGATGAAAGGCAAAGTCGACCTCGGCGGCATTTGAACTCAGAACATGAGGACAGGCGGAATACTGCTAAGCATTTCGCCCACTTGCTAAGTAACGATTCTGCCAGCTGGTCGCCTTTAAGTTTGTAATAATAATAAACAAACGTAAATTCCATCCAAATCGTGTCCAGCTCTAGTAACATACATTCCATCGCCAAAAGTGTAATACCAGAAAAAATGCAATGGTGTACCCGGGAAGTAACAACGTCAATGAGTGCTTGCAACCGGGGTGGATGTTGTCTACAGGTATTTTGTTACCCACAAACATTTAATATTTTCACACTCTCTTGAATTTTCCTTCCTTCCTTCCTTCCTTCATTCTCTTCCATCCTTTCTTCTCTTCTTTCTTTCGTTTTCCATTACCTCTTTCTTTTTCTTCTCCAGTCCTTCTCTCAGTCTTCTCCTCTTTCTCCTTCATCCAGCCCCCTTCCGCCCCCCCACCGTCATTATCTCTCTTCTCTTTTCCAAAGAAGAGGAAGAAATAGGACATGTGTAGACGCTAGATAAACTGTTATTACTAACGTAATGTGTTATTTAAACATAAACTTAATAGTTAATTAGGGGATGGATTAGCATTATGGTAAAACTTTTCCCCCATCTTCTTTTTGTACATCTTCCTGTTATGTAAACAATCGGGCCCCAGCTAATCTGCCACCGCCGCTGCCGCCGCTGCTACCTTTCTCACCACTTTTACTACGACCACCACCATAACCATAATCATAACAATAACCGTCGCCGCCATCACCACCACCACCACC
>NC_068996.1:36190660-36193213 GCF_001194135.2 Octopus bimaculoides | reverse complement strand
GAATTAGCGGTCAAGCATACCGCGTGTGTGTATGTGTGGGTGTGTGGGTGTGTGTGTGTGTGTGTGAATATATGCATATACCTATATCTATCTATCTATCTATCTATCTATCTATCTATCTATCTATCTATCTATCTATCTATCTATCTATCTGTTTGTCTGTCTGTCTGTCTATCTATCTGTCTATCTATCTATCTGTCTGTCTGTGCCTTATCCGTCTACGGCTTCTCTCAAACCTCTTCACCCATCCCATACCATCCAGCCACTGATATTTGTACTGCAATGAGTGCTTCTTCTAACCAAAAACATCTGTTTAACGAAGAAGACAAAAAAAAAAGAAAAAAAGCAAGAAACATCAGACCAACTTCGCGCAACACCTGCACCAATAATCATATAATGTCCTAAATGGTTTCTTAGCAGCTTAGAACGGGAAGAGTGCTCGTAGGACGTCTGAATCGAAAGATGGCGGTGAGTTCTTCTCTTTATGTATGTATGTATGTATGTATGTATGTATGTATGTATGTATTTATGTAGGTATATGCGTATGTATGCAAGGATGCATGTATGTATGTAAGAATCTATTATGCATACATCTATTCATGCATACATCTATTCATGCATACATCTATTCATGCATACATACATACATACATATCATATATATAATATCGTATACACTCACACTGAATAGATTGTGTACCAGAGATCCGAAGTCACTTGATCGTAAATTCAACATAAACAACTCGCACCTCGGAAAAAGCCTTTCATTAGAGGAACAAGTTTGCAGCTACCGAAGACATGCAAGCGTTTGCAAGCAAATCGAACGGATTGAAGAACTAGAACAAGACAACTACACATGGGGTTGTTTCGGTACAATGGTAGAACGTCTGTCAAGTTTAGAGAAGATTGAGTCCCGCTGGCTACCTTCGACTTTTTCCATCCAAGAGATTTTTTCAAACCTAGTATTTCCGCTCCATTAATCAAGGCGATGCCTCAACATAGTCACGGTCCAGTGACTGAAACAAGTAAAAGATAAAACAATATGAAATAAACAGTACAGTAGTTGAAACAATGCTAAAGAAAAAGACAAATATTTAATCCTCTGACTCAGACCTTATAACAGAATATTGGTTCATGAATCTCACTTTTTTACGATCAAGATTTCATAACACTGTCTGGTAAGAATATCAGAATAGATTAGATATTCCCAAGGCCTGTCATCTACCTTAATCCATCCCATTCTTGATATCTTGGCTTCTTGATGGGACTGGGGTCATCCCAGGTTAGTGGTCCCAGAGGTGTCATCATGCAAAGAGCCGACCAGGTTCACTAGTGCTCTCCATTATCCAAAATTTAACCCATTTACCCAAGCTAAAAATGGCAGCCCAGTAATTTGCCAGAACAGAATCTTCGTACAAGAATATTATGACACCCTTGAGTAAGCTAAGAGCAGGAAAGACTAATCAGATTGTATGGATTAGTTATTGGTTAACTAAGGGATATAAAAAAGAACAGTAAACAACCGAAGGAATTTGATTGTAAAGTGGCTGAGCAACCAAAATGACTGGTAGGATGGGTTATTAAAACACCAAATTCCACAATCATTGACAGAATGCAATTTAGCAGCAAAACCAGGATTTGGCACACCACTTTGCCTCTCACATGCGATAACAAATAAAGGAAATTGGATATGGTACTTTACCAAAAAGGCATTATGCAGCGCGATAACTTGTTAGAAGTGCGCTTTGTCCTATCGTTAAATTCGCTCATAAAACTTGCCTTGCTCATAAAACTCAGAGCTTATAGAAATAGATGCCCTAAATCCAGAAATATCTCTCGCTTTTCTTTGTAGACGACCTGAAGCTCTATGGGCCATGTGTCAGTCACCCTCCCCCACCACCAAAAAAAGGGTTGCTTCTCTACAAACATTGGACTAAGATTGGTGCTAATAAAATGTGCAGCTTTGCCGATAAGATGAAGAAAGCTTGCGCATATATCCAAAATAATTTTTAAAAAAATAATTAAATATGAACGTTTTAATAATCCATCATAAGTACATTTGGGTGAGGATCAGAAATGTCTTGGATAGGAAGAGAATGTCAAATTTTAATGGGGCCATTAAAAAGAACACAACTAGATTTCAACAACATAGAAAAATTGTTTAGCATCGAATTTTTCAGTCTATAACGTATGTATTGCTCACACCAGCTTTGTTACAGTACCTGTCTTGATTTCGTTTTCGGTTTTTGTAATGTATTGTGAACTCGTCGCTAAAAGAACTTAACGAAATTAGTGTAAGAACCCCAAAACTTCTCAACCATACTAGAAATGTCAATAGGTGCAGACGTGGGTGTGTATTAAGAAGCTTGCTTGCCAACCACATGCTTCCAGGTTCAGTCCCGAAGCATGGAACTTTGGACAAGTGTTTCCTACTATAGCCTCGGGCCGACCAAATCCTTGTGAGTGGATTTGGTAGAGAGAAGCTAAAAGAAGTCCATTGTACGTTTGTGTGTATGTGTGTGTGTGTGTGTGTGTGTGTGTGTGTGTGTGTGT
>NC_068996.1:36187641-36188938 GCF_001194135.2 Octopus bimaculoides | reverse complement strand
ATATATTGGTTCAGTACCTAATAGTTTGGGGGAAGTGATTTCCTTAAAACAATAGGTATATATAAAACCATGTACTTTATATTCATATAAAGAAAAAGAAAATGGAGATTGTGAAGTTAATAAATGTTTATTATCAACAACAAATCAATCATTATCCTTTACAGCTGTTTCAATTAATACTCAGTAAATTAATGAAATATTAAATTCATATGATCTGAGCATAATATATTCAGAAGGAAAAAAACATACTCTTTGATGTTTTATGCGTGTTCATGGATTCATTATAGCAGACTGAATGATACTGTTTATGATTTTTATTTTTATGTGTTCAGGCGAGGTGTCTGAAGGTTGGTTGGAGGTAAGACAGAGTAGGTAAAAAGAATAAATGATTAGATTAAATAGAGATGATAAAGGAAATTTTAATATAAATAAGGTAAGGATGTAATATACGTTTATAAGGTATAAATAAAGTTGAGAAAATTTGTATGTGTATATATATATATATATATATATATATATATACACAAGTACACACGTACGTCTATATATATATATATATACAGAGACATTCATATATACTTACACGCATATATACATCCACACGCACATACACGCATATCCACGCATATACGTATTTACACACATATGGTTCCGGGTTCAATCCCACTGCATGGCATCTTGGGTAAGTGTCTTCTACTATAGCCTCGGGCCGACCAAAGCCTTGTGAGTGGATTTGGTAGACGGAAACTGAAAGAAGCCCGTCGTATATATGTATATATATGTGTGTGTGTGTGTGTGTGTGTGTGTATGTTTGCGTGTCTGTGTTTGTCCCCCTAGCATCGCCTGACAACCGATGCTGCAAAAGAGACCGATAGAATAAGTATTAGGCTTACAAATAATAAGACCCGGGGTCGATTTGCTCGACTAAAAGGCGGTGTCCCAGCATGGCCGCAGTCAAAATGACTGAAACAAGTAAAAGAGTAAAAGAGTAAAAGAATATACACGCATGCGCAAATACATTAATACGTATGCACATATGGAAATTTCAGCAATAGTACGAGGAAAACTTTGAAACCAAATAATAGTTGTTTAAGTGAAGTCAACAGTTTTTTTTGTGAGTTTTGAAAGTCTAGTATGTGTCTTCCACGCTGCACTTGTTTTATTTTTATTTGTTTATTTATTTATTTAATTCCTTCTTTTTTTTTGCCACATTTCACAGATCCACAGAGAATTAAATCTCCTCCACCTTCTCTCCCTCCACCTCCACCTCCCTCCACCTCCTCCTCCCTCCACCTCC
>NC_068996.1:36185349-36186688 GCF_001194135.2 Octopus bimaculoides | reverse complement strand
ACCTCCTCCTCCCTCCACCTCCTCCTCCCTCCACCTCCTCCTCTTTATTATTATTTCTTCTTGGTAAATCTGTTAAGTCCGGTGAAGACGGTTCTAAAGTTTCTTGCTTTAGTTCCAGTTGATCTGCGCATAGAGATCAAATGTCTGTACCGTACACAGTTAATTCCCCTTCTTAACGACTAGGCCACGCGTCATTTATTGTTCTTTTTACAACTACATTTGTGGAGGCTCAGATTAATGGTTAGGGTGTTGGACTCATGATAGTAATATTGCGGTTTCGATTGCTGGACCAAGCGATGCGTTGTGTTCTTGTTCAGAACACTTCACTTCATATTGCTACGGTCCACTCGGCCGGCAATAATTAGTAATCCTATGACAGACCGGCGTCTCGTCCAAGGAAAAATATATGCGTCACGGAAACCGGGAAACCGACCAAAAGTGGAGGCACGTAGCTTAGCAGATAGGGTGTTTGGGCTCATGATTGTAAGATTGTGGTTTCGATTCCTGAACCGAGTGACGCTCGGTTGTGTTCTTGAACAAAATATTTCATTTTCACGTTGTTTCAGTCCACTAAGCTGACAAAAATTAATAATCCTGCAACGGACCGGAGTCCTACCCAAGGGGAAATATATACACCAGGAAAACGGGGAAACCGGCCCTATGAGGCTATATGATTCGGGAAGGGTCGTTATCTATTTTTTTTACAACTACATTTGTCTTTCCTTTATTTTTTTCATTCCTTTTCTCTCTCTCACTTTCGTTCTTTCTTTCTCTGTCTGCCTGTCTGTCTGTCTGTCTTTCTCTTTCGTTCTTTCTTTCTTTCTCTCTCCTACTCTTTCTTTCACTCTGTCCCTTTTTCAAATCATTCATTTACTTGACGTCAATCCTTCACGATCTCACCCCAATTTCTCTATCACTGACACCCGAATCCTCTTTAAATAAAGCAATAAAACTTTCTTAATCTTCATTTGGCTAATTTTAGAAAACCCATATTTTCAAACAGCATGTACGTGTGTGTGTGTGCGTGTGTGTGTGTGCGTGTGTGTGTGTGCGTGTGTGTGTGTGTGTGTGTGTGTGCGTGCGCGCGCGCGCGCATGTCTGCGTGTGTATGTGTGTGCTTGTGTGTGTGTGCACTTTTATGTGTATGTGGGTTTTGGTAGGAAAGATGGGAGAAACAAAACTTCAACATGAGTATAGATAATTTTTTTATTATTTCAATCGACAGAGAGTTTACAAAAAATGGTTCAATGGCAGAGAGTTTCTATGCATGGAGTAAACGTACTCGCGCGCGCACACGCGCACACACACACACACATACACACACACATACACACACACG
>NC_068996.1:36182049-36184782 GCF_001194135.2 Octopus bimaculoides | reverse complement strand
GGGGGGGGGGAGTCTAGCAGAATCAAAGGGATTCCTTGGTAAAAATTGGTTGAGAAGCATATCTTTGGAAGGTCATCATATCAAAATTCGGTGGCTTCGATATCAGAATGAATGCTAGAATGTCAATTTTGATTCACGATGATTCCTACTGTGTAAAGAGGAAATGATCCACTGTTCCATTTATCTGTGGGGAGTAACGAGAGACCGAGATCACTTAGCTCATCGGATTATTTATTCTAAATATTCTAAGGACGTGCACACACACGCCCATAGCTCGGCCATGTGTAGGGACGACGGTCTGGCAACTTCAAACCATATGAACGGCCAAGTTCAGGAAGGATCTGATAAAAATTTTCAAAGAATTCGGCCTATCTGTAACAGTTAACATCAATTTGACAAAGGTCAGCTTGCTGGGCGTAACCCTAGGCGTTGAGACAGGAAAGTACAATCGTCACAGGAAATCCAATAAAGAAACTGTTTATATCCACAGACATTCCGACCACATGCAACTGTATTTAGAAACACAATCACAGGCATAAGTAGAGAAAGAGATCTCCAACGGGACCGTCCCCCACTATAACGAGGCTTTAGAGAGGAGTGGATTAACCGAGAAGTTATGTATGGAGGACACTCCAACCCACCCCCGAACTCGTAGAGAACCAGAAAAAGAAAGATCATCTGGTTCATCCTCTATTTAACCTAGAAGTTTCAGCCAACATAGTCAAGAGTTTCCTGACGCTAATTAAAAACAAAAATTCCTTAGAACCCGTATGTATTATAAACTCTTTAACTTCGACAATGTTAAGGTCAGTTATTCTTGCTTACACAACCTGGTTTCAAACATTAGACGTTACAAAAGACGCAAATACACACCTACACAACTTCCAATCCATACCCCAACTTGTAACTTCCGAAATGCTACGAACTGCCGCACCAATAATAACCATCTAGCCTGAGTTGACTAATGGAGACCAAACATCTAGAAGCTATCTTGAATTTGTCACAAATCTCGTTATTCTTCTCTAGATACCTGACGAGATGGGGTCGTCCTACTATCCCACGAAATTTTAAGTCATATGTAGCTGAGTCAAATTGTGTGTGTATGTGTGTGTGTGTGTGTGTGTGTATGTGTGTGTGTGTGTGTGTGTGTGTGTTTGTGTGTATGTGTGTTTGTGTGTGAGTGTGAGTCAAACTTTTGAACTAACCTAAAGTTTATACGTATGTATTTTGGATATGTTTATATATGTGTGCATATATTTAAGTGCGTATGTATAACAAAATCAAATCAAAATAGTATATTATGAAATTATAACACGTTTCACGTGTTTTAGTAAGCATCACAAGGCAGATTTCATAAGGATTCCCTCACATAACATTCAATAAACACATCGTCAGAAGTGTTATTCGAAATAAAATGTAGGGCAACGGTCACCGAAGAACGTGTAAAGATGTTATGATAAAATAATTTCTCGATATAATTTCCAGCCTTTATTTTCGGTATGTATATTTTGTGATCTTTTACCAAAACACAATGAATTCACTACGAAGGATCCTTCATAATATTTTAAAGAAATTCTTGGAGTTTTGAAATACTAGTTGCATGTCGAGTATTTTGACGTGCACTTCATGACTTTACAAACATTATGTATGTACGAATATAGATATATACATACATACACAGGCGCACACATACACATATACTTATACATATATATGTTGCATATGAATACATATACATAGAATTCAGTATATGAGCATATATATATATATATATATATATGCATGTGTGTGTGTGTGTATTGTAATCTAATGAAAAGCTACAAAAGTGCCAGAGAGGACAAGTTTCATACACTTATTCAGGTATACATACATACGTACATGGTGGTTGTCTACTCCTTATGCAGAGTTTGACCACCTCCTGTACCTATATCTTCGAACTATCATCGCATTTGATGTAGCTCTTTAAATCAGACACAGTTCTGAAAAGACACCTACATAGATTGCACATCCGATTTGGACCACCAAGAGCAGCAGATAAGTTCTGGTCTTTGTGGATCTTAAAATGTCTTTTGAGATCTCCGTTAGATTTGCAAACCTTCTGGCATACACTGCATTCAAAGGTGTGCACAGACATATAGGCAGAATAGTTGGTGGAGGCTCATTTTCCATGGGATCGCAAATGAGATTTGACCCCATCAAAAGAAAGATATGGTCTGTCACTAACAGTGCACACGAAAAAGGTCATTGTGATTCACCTTCTTGATCGTAACATTCTTCTTTAAATCTCTCTTGAGTCTTACTTGCGTTACCACACTTTTGTTCGCCATACAGCTCGATCCGAAGCAAGGGTTTCTATGTCTTTTGGATCCATTCCTAGTGACTTCCATAGTAGTTCTTATGCCGTCCTTAAACCTTCTTTTAGGTTTACGCCGATAGCGTTTGCAAGCTCACCATAAAACAGTTGTTTCGGCATGCGTTCATCCGCCATTCGAACAATATGGCCACACCATCTCATTTGGTTCCTCATAATCATAGCTTTAATTGAGGTGATGCCTGCAGATGCAAGAACATCTGTGTTTGGAGTAAAAAAAACTCCATTTAATATTTAAAATGCGATGAAGGCATTTTTGGTGGAATTGTTCTAACAATTTAAAATGCCTTTTATAACAAGTCCATGTTTCACAAGAATACAACAGGGATGGTAAGACAAATGATTTGTGAAGAGCCAGCTTT
>NC_068996.1:36178174-36179709 GCF_001194135.2 Octopus bimaculoides | reverse complement strand
TATATATATATATAAAGGTTATGAAGGGTATTGGATTCAACCAAACCCAAAGATACAGGTAATATATGTATGTATATATGTATATATATATACACCTATATGTATGTATATATACATGTATACATGTACATATATATACATACGCACACACATATAAACATATATATATATGTATATATATGAATGAAAAATATTTCAATACAAATGTATTAATACAAATGTATTAATTTCCAGCAAAAAATAGCCCTATATACGCAGTGAAGCTCTACAATAGCGTCGTATTTATATCGATTGCTATTGTCCAGTAAATATCGGTGCCTTGTTGTACCACTCTTATGAATTTATGTATATATATATATATATATATATATATATATATATATATATATATATACATACATACCTAAATACAATGGGTAAATTGTCACCATTTTACATTTTTAATTCTGCCCATACACCTCGCTTGTTTTGGATTTTGTTGATTACACAGTACAGTAGTGTCAGTTTGGCACCATCTTTGAGAAAAACAGCACCATGACACAATTCACTCTGCCAGAAATTTGGAAACAACATGCTATACTGCTTGGCACAGTCTGAGGACATGTCCCAAGAGTGATAAAAGTCAAACATCCAGTCAACATCATAGTGTTTGGAATGATCACTAGTGATAGCGACGTTAAGCCTCCATTCATCTTCCCACACCGCCTCAGACTCAACACGGTGGCCTACATCAAGTGCCCTGTGTCAAGAGGGTGGTTGCTAGAAGACCCTATGCCTGGCAACAGGACTCTGCACCATGTCACACAAGTAAGAGAACCCAGTCATGGCTGCCAGACAATTTCTGCGATCACATCACCCTTAACATCTGGCCACCTAACTCCCCAGACTGCAACCCTCTTGATTATTATGTGTGGGGTGAAGTTGAGCAAGAGACCAACAAAGCTCCTTGGTGCGGGGTCGATTATTTAAGTACCAGTAAAACACTGAGATCGATTACACCGACTGATCCCCTTACGCAAAATTTCAGGCCTTGTACCTATTGTAGAAGGGATATATATATATAAGCATATACATACATACTAGTAGTAGTAGTAGTAGTAGTAGTAGTAGTAGTAGTAGTAGTAGTAGTAGTAGTAGTAGTAACAGTTTTCTCTGTTTATCAAGAAGAGTAGTTACAATAAACACCACCACCACCACAACCACCACCACTACCACCACCATCACCACAAACACCACCACCACCACAACCACCACCACAACCACCACCACAACCACCGCCGCCACTACTACTACCACCACCACTACTACTACTACTACTACCGCCACCGCTGCTGCTGCTACTTATGTCGCCAACGCTGCATGTGATGTTTTAGTTTAGTTGTTTTAATACCCATATCCCTGCTGTTACTGGTAAAGTTATAAAAGTAGTAGTAGTAGTAGTAGTAGTAGTAGTAGTAATAGTGAGAAATAAACTTTAGGCTAGTTCAAATATGTTTGTGACATATTTTAACTCCTAAAAGCAATTTCACTGTAGT
>NC_068996.1:36176339-36177882 GCF_001194135.2 Octopus bimaculoides | reverse complement strand
ATATATATATATATATATATATATACGTATGTGTGTGTGTGTCGATATATTTGTGTGAATGTATATATATATATATATATTTTTCAACACACTTAGTCGCGTTAACAAAGGGATGCGGGTTCGTCTCCAACGCGGATAAGGAGGCCTTCTTATTTCTGTCGAGGGCTTATATGCCCCTTTTATTTAGACTATTTTCTGAGAGTCGCAAATAAACTTTCTCTTAATTCAAAGTTCTGTTTATTCTTTAACATGAACTCTAAGCTCCAAGATAATTATGAGCATCTTGTACAATCTAGTATTTCACATTTTGTGAAACTGGGTTGGGAACTTTTTTTATGAACTTTCTCGTAAGTATATTTTTCAACGTCTAATGTTGCTTGCTTGCAATGACTTGTTGATTCTTCCAAAACCCTTTTTATTCTCTTCGTATAATAACGATTATTTTTTTATATGCTTAAGTATTTCGGCATTTATATTATTAGATGTTTAATACATAAAGCAAAACCTCCTTCTCGGTTTATTTTTTTTATTATCCTTAGATTTTGTATATTTATACCGTTCTATTCCATTTGTAATTGGACTCATTGGTAATGATCTTTGAATAAATATGTTTTTCAATTTGTACGGTCTTTTATCACATTTTGTAGAAATCGATATTATTGTGCAAGTTCTTCATGCTAAGTTGAATATATTTGCTCTTGAATGTCAAAAAATTGAAAAAATGTGAAAAGAAGTCAATGGTTTGATTACGCGTGTTTTTAATAGATATCTATTTTTATCTTGCTATCTATTTCCATAATGAAAATGTCTAGATAGTGGTATTTTCTTCAGGCTGAATTTTATTGTGGATTTAGACTTTTTAATTTATATTGCTAATAATGAGAAGATTTTTTAATTCCATATTGTTTAACAAGATTATCTATCCTAGCATGAAAAATAAAGAAATTACTTACATGTTTTTTCCCCCCGGTTGGCTGTAAATGTGTTTCTAAATATTTATAAAGATCATAATTTTTCATCTCATGGCATCACATACTCAGCTGGCGAATGTGGACGCTAGTTTAGGGCTCATTGTAGTCTCCGGTGCATGTCGCTATGCTGAATCATCGAAAGCGAAATAATTATTTTATAATATTTACCTGAACGTTTTTTCAATGCACTCCAGGTAAGTAACAAGCCAATATCTAAACGAACTGATTGAATAGTCACGTGAGATATTAGTGTATAAATTTACAACATGAAAGGGAACAGTAATTGCATTTTGGTTCGCCGATTTTGGTGATTGATTAATTATATCTAGATCATCTTCTATAAAACCGCATACGTTTGAAGTAAGGCTTCCATAAATACTTAAAGAGCAAATTAATGAATTACATAGCCTCAGTGTTTCATATGCAGGAGTCAGTCTTAATTTCAAATCTGTCTGACAAGAGCAATATTAAAGAGATCCTACGGCGTGCTGGTCTGCCTCCTATGATAAAAATTTACTATAAACAGTCGCGACGACTGACGACAGATATTAATATATATATATATATATATA
>NC_068996.1:36173026-36174258 GCF_001194135.2 Octopus bimaculoides | reverse complement strand
TATATATATATATATATATATTGGGTCATCCCATAAATAATTCGTTTTTTTTTATACTTCTTTTATTTTTCAAAATAAAGATAAACAAAGTTCCTATTTAATCTAAAATATGCTCTCCTTCATTTTCTACAATGCTCTTCCATCGATCTGGTAGACTTACAAAGCCCCTCTTCCAAAATTCACTTGTCCGTGACGAAAAATACTCCTACAGTACTGCTCTGATCTCGTCTACAGAGTTCATATTTTTTTCTGTCCAAATGATTTTGAAGACTGTAGAATAAATGGGCATTGTGTTCCATTCAAACTGTTCCAGCTTTTGGAATATCATCCTCGCTGTATGTGACCGAGCATTATCTTTTCGTTCTGAAACCAAAGATGGTCGTTTTCCGATGGCATGCGGGTTTCGATGAATGGCTGAATGACCAAATCCAAGCTTCTCTGTTAGTTTTTCAACAGCTACAATGCGATTTTGTCTCAACAGGGTTTGCCGGACGTCCTCATCGAACACTACAGATCTTTCAGGACGAGGCTCGTCTTCTAGGCGGTAGTTTCCGGCTCGGAATTACTGGAGCCACCGTTGATACTAGCTTATGCCTCTTGTCCGATTCCCATATACTGCATTAATATTCCTTGCACTGGTTGCCTTTATTGAACTCATGAAGCAAAATATGCTGAATATACTCCTTTGTTACTTCCATTATCGCTTTGAAAAAATAACTGTTAAAATCGAACTGTACTCTTCATAACTTGCGCTAAGAATAAACAAGTTAAAATTACCGCAGGAGTGGCTGTGTGGCAAGTAGCTTGATTCCCAACCACATTGTTCTGGGTTCATTCCCACTGCGTGGCACCTTGGGCAAGTGTCTTCTTCTATAGCCTCGGGCCGACCAAAGCCTTGTGAGTGGATTTGGTAGACGGAAACTGAAAGAAGCCCGTCGTATATATGTATATATATGTGTATGTGTGTGTCTGTGTTTGTCCTCCCAACATCGCTTGACAACCGATGCTGGTGTGTTTACGTCCCCGTAACTTAGCGGTTCGGCAAAAGAGCCCGATAGAATAAGTACTAGGCATCCAAAGAATAAGTCCTGGGGTAGATGTGCTCGACTAAAGGCGGTGCTCCAGAATGGCCACGGTCAAATGACTGAAACAAGTAAAAGAGTAAAGAGTAAAGAGTAATATACATATATATAACGTATACATACATACATATATATATATATATATATATA
>NC_068996.1:36168630-36171800 GCF_001194135.2 Octopus bimaculoides | reverse complement strand
AGAGCTGCGGCCATGCTGATGCACCTATATATATATATTAATTTATATAAAGGCATTACTATACAAGAATGCCTCACGCTAAGAGGGACTCTAAAAGTCAAACTACCATAATAAACACATTTTTACCGATCGCGAGGGAATGCAATTCTCAAAGCTAACCCCCTAAAAACTTTTAACTTAACGGTAAACCAATGGTTTCATAATCAACGCAGTAATCTGCATCTTTTATTCATCAGTACACGTATGGTCAAGACATAAAAAATAAACAAAAATCAACATACCCCGACGAACACTCCATGTATTCAGCATAGTACATAGACTTTTAGAGTCCCTTTTAGCGTGAGGCATTATTGTATAGTAATGCTCTTATATAACTTAATAAATATATTTATAGGGATAAACGAGGTTTTTTTACGCTAACTACTTGATAAATTCTTATAAAGACTTTATTGAATTATTGAATTATAAATAATTAGAATATATTCAGTGCTGAATCTTATTCTGAAAAAACACATGTACTGAAGTGTAATTCAAAAAAGCCCGCCTCTTTAATGGATATATAGGGATAAACAATCGTCTATGTACTATGCTGAATACATGAGTGTTCGTCGGGGTATGTTGATTTTTGTTTATTTTTTATGTGTCTTGACCATACGTGTACTGATGAATAAAAGATGCAGATTACTGCGTTGATTATGAAACCATTGGTTTACCGTTAAGTTAAAAGTTTTTAGGGGGTTAGCTTTGAGAATTGCATTCCCTCGCGTTCGGTAAAAATGTGTTTATTATGGTAGTTTGACTTTTAGAGTCCCTCTTAGCGTGAGGCATTCTTGTATAGTAAAGCCCTTATATAAATTAATAAATATATTTATAGGGATAAACGGTGGGTTTTTTCCCTTATGAGGTTTTTTCATGCTAACTACTTGATAAATTCTTATAAAGACTTTATCCTATTATTGAATTATATATATATCTGTGTGTGTGTGTGTGTGTGTGTGTGTGTGTGTGTGTGTGTAGAATTTACGTTGCTTGAGTCACATATACAGATTCCCCGAACAATTCCTTTACTCCCTGTTTTTTTTTTGTTTTTGTTTTTTTACCAAAACAAAAACAAAAAAAAAAACAGGGAAGACCTAGATTGAGAGTCAAAGATACTGCAAAAGGAAATATCAAGTGGAAAGGAATTGATTTTAATAAATGGCAAACTCATGCGAAAAACTGACCAGTATGGAAACAAGTCATGCCAAAGCCGCCATCTACGCAAGCTTCTTACCACACGGCCACTATCTATGACCTCATCCCCTCCTCCCGTCTCCCTTTCATCACCTCCAACCTCACTGTCCGCACTCCACGCAGCCCCACCATCTACGGTCGTAGTCACGACTTCTGAATGCAAATAGTTTCAAATCTCCAGGAGATGGTATTTCAATATATTTGGTCATAAAATATTTATAAGCATTGCTACTAGGTTTATATTAGTGTATTTTGGGTAGGTGATTGAAATTACAGATTTTGTATTTAAAGTTCTTTACATACTAAAATTCTTTACAAGTCAAATATTTACAGTACAATCTCAATAAAGTTAACAGATTTCACATGGCAGCGCGCTGGGCTCATAACCCAGAGGTCCGAAGATCGAAACTACTCTCTTTATCTATCTATAGGTGCAGGAGTGGCTGTGTGGTAAGTAGCTTGCTTACCAACCACATGGTCCCGGGTTCAGTCCCACTGCGTGGCACCTTGGGCAAGTGTCTTCTACTATAGCGTCGGGCCGACCAAAGCCTTGTGAGTGGATTTGGTAGACGGAAACTGGAAGAAGATCGTCGTATATATGTATATATATATATGTGTATGTATGTATGTGTATATGTTTGTATGTGTATATGTTTGTATGTCTGTTTGTCCCCCCAGCATCGCTTGACAACCGATGGTGGTGTATTTACGTCTCCGTAACTTAGTGGTTCGGCAAAACAGACTAATAGAATAAGTACTAGGCTTACAAAGAATAAGCTCTGGTGTCGATTTGCTCGACTATAAAGGCGGTGCTCCAGTATGGCCACAGTCAAATGACTGAAACAAGTAAAAGAGTAAAAGAGTATAGTTTTTATCTTTTATTTTTAATTTGCTTCAGTCATTAGACTAAGGCCATGCTGGGGCATGGGGAATTTTTAGTCGAATGAATCAACCGTAGTACTTAGTGTTTTCGCTAGCCTGATACTTATTCTATCGATCCTTTTTGCTGAACTGCTAGCTAACGGGATGTAAAGACACCAAAACCGGCTGTCAAGCAGTGATGGGGGACAAACACACACACACACACACACACACACACACACACGCATATATATATATATATATATGTATGTGTGTGTGTGTGTGTGTGTGTGTGTGTGTGTATACATACGATGGGCTCCTTCCAGTCTCCATCTACCAAATCTACTCACAAGGCTTTTGTCGGGCCGAAACTATAGTAGAAGATTCTTGTCGAAGGTGCTACGCAGTAGGACTGAACCCGGAACCTTGTTGGGAAGCAAACTTCTTACCACACAGCCATGCCTGCGCCTAGTTGTCTACTTTTTAAATAATTATAACAATTATTTTACCATTTTAAGTACAACTTTTTTTATAATATTTTGTATCCATGATAACAACAACACTAATTTTCACCAGCTTCCTTCAACTGTAATTTCAATCTCTTTTTGGAGATCATTTAAATTTTTAATATTCTTGCTTTGAGAAATTTGGTGTTTTGTTCTTATCTTCACTTAATTCAATGGGAAAGTTCAAAGAGTGTTCACACTAGGTGTCGAGTGCATTATTCCTATCTTTTGGGGGATAAAAATCACTTTCATTTCCATCTACGTGCGTGTGTATATATGTACATGTACATACGTATATATCTACACGTGTGTATGTGTATATATACGTATATAGGCGTAGGAATGGCTGTGTGGTAAGTAGCTTGCTTACGAATCACATGATTCCGGGTTCATTCCCACTGCGTGGCACCTTGGACAAGTGTCTTCTACTATAGCCTCGGGCCGACCAACGCCTCGTGAGTGGATTTGGTAGACGGAAACTGAAAGAAGCCCGTCGTATATATGTATATATATATATATATGTGTGTGTGTGTGTGTGTATACGTTAGTGTGTCTGTGTTTGTCCCCCCC
>NC_068996.1:36166940-36168605 GCF_001194135.2 Octopus bimaculoides | reverse complement strand
CCCCCCCCAACATCGCTTGACAACCGATGCTGTTGTGTTTACGTCCCCGGCAAAAGAGACCGATAGAATAAGTACTAGGCTTAGAAAGAATAAGTCCTGGGGTCGATTTGCTCGACTAAAGGCGGTGCTCCAGCATGGCCACAGTCAAATGACTGAAACAAGTAAAAGAGTAAGATTAAGAGTATATATATATATATAAAATACAAAAATGGGACAAGAACGCAAAACATCCAGACCGTTAGGTAATACAAAAAAAGGAACAACAAAATATCCACACAGACGATACAAGGAAAACAAGGACAGGTCATCCGGAGTTTTCTATTCTCAGTCGAGTTCCAGATTAACTTTGCAAAATATATTATGTATATAAATGTAATATATATATATATATATATATATATATATATATATATATATATATATATATATACGGGTGTACATGTGTGTGTGTGTGGGGGGGGGGTATATAAAGATAAATACATATATACATACGAAATGGTATCAAGAAGTTCCTGGACTAGTTATGTTTGATAAAATATAACTTATGTAAATAAGTTATCTCCATCGAAATAGTCACTCTACACAGCAATACACCGGTTCCAGCGTTCCTGCCACTTTTGGAATCCGCCCTGGAAGTCGTTTTCCGTAAGCGGATCGAAGACCTACAATTTGCTCTGAATCTCGACAATGGTGTTAAAACAGCGACCTTTGAGCTGCATTTTCCTCTTGGGAAAGAGATGGAAGTTGGGGGAAGGGGGCTAAATCTGGTGAATAGGGCAGGTGCAGTAGTGATACCATGTTTTGAGCAAGAAACTCACGAGTGCGGAGGGCTCAGTGACAGGGCACATTATCATCATGAAGAATTCAATTCTTCGCGATCCACAGATCCGGTCGCTTTCACCAAATGTCCTTCCTGTAGAACTGTAGACCTCTCGATTGACGGTTTGGCCCTTGGGGACGCGTTCTTGATGCACAATAATGCAGATGTCGAAAAGAAATGATGAACACGCTCTTGATTGAGCTTCGGCTTGTGCGCCCGTGCCACACGAAACATTGCGTACGATCCATTGCCTCGTCGCCTTAAGCTCGCAGAAGCATACTCAATGTCTCTGTAGCAGACTTACCAAGTTCAACTCAAAATTTCACGTTGGCTCTTTGCTCCAACTTCTTGCCCATTGTCCACGTGAAAAATAGCAGACTGCAGCATACACGAGATCGCAAAAACACAAATTTCACAACTTGCTAAGTAAATACAGCGATGCCGCTCGGCACACTGTACCGTGAAGTGCGGACGCAACCGTATGCTACCATCTGTTGGCGTGCTATAGAACTAGTTCGGGGACCTTTTGATACCACTTCGTACATAATACATACATACATACATACATACACACACACACACATATATATATATATATATATATATATAAAGTGTAGTATATTGCCACTTAAGTGTGGCTGACCCCTAGGGGTGGATGTTACTGTTGCTTTTAGCCCCAGGAGGACATCTCCTCCAGCTGGCTTATCGACACACGACTGTGTCCTGTTTGCCTAGGGAGTTATCCCTCTCACCACGGCCAGCAGCACGAACGTATCCGGATTTCAGGGTTATTTCCCTTCGTCGGCGTTCGACAGCCGATGACCTTGGCGAGAGAGAAAAACCTG
>NC_068996.1:36163389-36164051 GCF_001194135.2 Octopus bimaculoides | reverse complement strand
ATACATACATACATACATACACACATACATACATGCATATATGCATACATGCATGCATGTATGTATGTATGTATATATGTATGTATGTACGTATTTATGTATGTATGTATGTACGTATGTATGTATGTATGTATGTTTGTATGTATGTATGTATGCGGGTATGTATGGAGAAAGAAATTTTGTGTATAATGTATACGTGCACGTGATGACAGCATTATGAACAAAAAGTTCAAAATCAACAACTATGGTTTTTCATAACAGAATTTTGTGTGCATGCATACGTGCATAAGTGCACGTGTACGTGTGTGTATGTATGTATGTATGTGTTCTGTAGGCCTGTGCGTATGAATGGAAGTGCTTGAATGCGTATATGTTTATGCGTGTGTGTTAGCGTGTGCATGTGTGTGTGTGTGTGGTTGACTATGATAGATAAAGGTACGTAGATCACCGCGCCCTATGTTCTGAACAAAAAACGAGAAGGTCACCTGACTCTCCCTCTCTCCCTCTGTCTTTCCTCCTCTTCATCTCTTTCTTCTCTCTCTCTCTCCCCCTCTCTTTTCTCTCAACATTCTCCTTCCCCATTTTCATCTCTCTTCCTCCCTCCTCTCTCTCCCTGTTGTAACATCACAGAGTTTGACCCCAAAAATACCTAACACCTGTTA
>NC_068996.1:36158986-36161661 GCF_001194135.2 Octopus bimaculoides | reverse complement strand
TCTTCTACTATAGCCTCGAGCCGACCAAAGCCTTGTGAGTGGATTTGGTAGACGGAAACTGAAAGAAGCCCGTCGTATATATGTATATATATATATATGTATGTGTGTATGTGTTTGTGTGTCTGTGTTTGTCCCCCCAACATCGCTTGACAACCGATGCTTGTGTGTTTATGTCCCCGTAACTTAGCAGTTCGGCAAAAGAGACCGATAGAATAAGTACTAAGCTTCTAAAGAATAAGTCCTGGGGTCGATTTGCTCGACTAAAGGCGGTGCTCCAGCATGGCCACAGTCAAAAGACTGAAACAAGTAAAAGAGTAAAAAAAAGAGTAAATATATATATATATCCTCTCGACATGTGAAACCATTCTCTCCGTTTTCTTTATTCACTGCTTTCTATTTAAGAGCGTAGGCTCGAAACGTCAAAGACTTTTCCATTTTTTCTGAGCGTTTAGCTGATACGGCATAACTACAAAGTTGTACCACCCTCACAAGAGTGACAGGGGTGACGATTCCATCCGCATGTCTTGGAGAATTAAGAAGAGATCAAAAGATCAAACTGAAGAAAACTGTCTTGTAGGTGGGAGTTGTAAGATAACATATATGTCACTGTATATTATTATTGTGAAATATGATGGCTTGGTTGGTTGCCGTTGTTGTTGATGATGATGACGACGATGACGATGATGTTGATGTTGACGATGATGATGATGATGTTACAGTTGTTGCTGCTACCGCTGTTGTTGTGGTTATTGTTGGGGGTTGTTTTTGTTGTTGTTGTTGTTGCTGTCATTGCAGTTTTGCTCTTGTTATCATTATTATTGTTGTTGTTGTTGTTGTTGTTGTTGTTGTTGTTGTTGTTGTTGTTGTTGTTGTTGTTGTTGTTGTTGATGATGATGATGATGATGATGATGACGATGATGATGACTATGATGATGATGTTGTTCCTGTTATTGCTATTTTCCAAGAAATCACTGACAAACTCAGAGACATTTTCAATGAATTCACATCGATAATCTTTCAGCAGACGTTTTTGATATTAGGGGGATTTTAGTAGTACGCGCTAATTTCAGAGACAATGCAATGTAGTATATATAATTCGCTGTATGGACTCCATCCATGACCAACACACTTAACTGCCAACAGCCCAGTCTACCTAGCTGTAAGTATATACCACAGTGTGGTATAATAGTTCACTGTACTCTGTCCATGACCAACACACATAACTGTCAACAATTCCAGTCTACCTAGTTGTAAGTAGGTACCACAGTGTGGTATACTTCACTGTAGTCTGTCCAAGACCAACACACCTGTCAACAGTCCACTCTACTTAGCTGTAAGTAGGTACCACAGTGTGATATAATAGTTCACTGTACTCTGTTCATGACCAACACACTTAACTGTCAACAGTTCAGTCTCTTTATATATGAATGTGTGTCTTTATGTCCGTGTTTGGTTACCCACCACTGCTTAACGACCAGTGCTGGTTTGTTTACGTCTCCGTAACTTGGCATTCGGCATAAAGGAGTGATAGAATAAGTGCCAGGCTTAACAACAAAATAAGCACTAGGTTCGATCTGTTCGACTAAAAATTCTTGAAGGCGGTGCCCCAGCATAGCCGTAGTCTAATGACTTGAAACAAGTAAAAAGTAAAAGGTAAAAAGGTATTTTCTGGCCCTTAAAGAGAAGAAACATTGGTTGGGATGTGTTCCTACGTGTGTTAAGAACTCACTTTCGCTAGAAGAGTTCCTCATGGCTGAAGTATATGGAAGAATGAAAAAATATATATAAAAGAATGAATATTTGCAGTGATTATGGGGTCCCTAATTGCATGCTGCCCATGATTAAGGGTCAAGTTCAGTGCGATGATGGTTTCTTGGTGGGAATAACGTTTGGGTTTTGATGATTGTTAAAGGAGACCTGACTAGCAGGGAACCAACCATTGAAGATTACATTCGAGCTTTCTCGTGGTTCATGGGGATCACTACGGATTTTTTTGTTTTTTCTCTTTTTGTTTTTTGCTGTATGGTGTCAGGTTGCAAGTAGATGATGCAAGGTTGGAGGGAGTTAGCGACAAATAAAGAGTGTTAGCATGTAAGAGCGGGTGTTTCTGGATGCGGGAACATGTGTTAAAAAGAAGACAGCGGATAACAGAAATGAACTTTGGCGGTGAGCTGGCAGAAACGTTAGCACGCCGGGCGAAATGTTTAGCGGTATTTCGTCTGCCGCTATGTTTTGAGTTCAAATTCCGCCGAGGTCGACTTTGTCTTTCATCCTTTCGGGGTCGATAAATAAAGTACCAGTTACGCACTGGGGTAGATGTAATCGACTTAATCCCTTTGTCTGTCCTTGTTTGTCTCCTCTGTGTTTAGCCCTTCGTGGGCAATAAAGAAATAAGAAATGAACTCTGGGTCAGTCACGTCGGTGTGAATAGAACGTTGACGGAAAAGAGGATCCATGAACACATCCAGCAATAGTGTGACCAGACAGGAAGCTACCGATACAAGAGAGACGGATAGAGCTTATAGAGCTTATAGGAAAATTTGCAGAACAAGACACAGTCTAAAAGGTTTGCTGATGCTGAAGGCAACGACATTGCATTTACTAATTTTCTCAAAGGAAGAGTGCAGTGGAATAAGTCATATGTGGTTCTGTCTCTACGGAAACAATTTTGGACG
>NC_068996.1:36157422-36158090 GCF_001194135.2 Octopus bimaculoides | reverse complement strand
GTGTGGCCGTACAAAGGAGGAGAAAAGCGGAATGATGACACCTTGTTCTCTGGACCGGAAGTTTCTTAAGATCCAGGAGCTCATCCTACGAGCTATATTGACCTTATTGTTGATGTGGGCACTCCAATTGAGATTGTTGTCAACAATTACACCCAGATCTCTGATATTGTTGGATGCCGTGAGCGGTTCCCCTGAAGAAAGGGAGTATGGCTGTTTTAGTGTGGACTTTTTTCCAAAATGCATCCTCTCAAATTTTCCCTCGTTCAGTTTCATTTTGTTTTTATCTGCCTATGGACTCACAGCATATAGATCAGTCTGGAGTCGGCTTCGGTCTTCTTGTTCTTTGATGATTTGCTGGAGCTTAGTGTCATCAGCAAATATTTTCATTTTGCAGTGATTTACGATGCTGGAAAGGTCATTTATATAAATTATAAAGAGGTGCGGGCCCCAAGACAGTCCACTGAGGGACACCACTAGTGACTTTTGCTGGGCTTGAGTGGACTCCATCGACCATAACTTCTTGTGTTCTATTCTCCAAGAAATACTTAATCCAGTGTAGAAGTTTTCCACGGATTCCAACATTTGCCAATTTTGGTAGATAGATAGATAGATAGATAGATAGATAGATAGATAGATAGATAGATAGATAGATAGATAAATAGATAGAT
>NC_068996.1:36156877-36157412 GCF_001194135.2 Octopus bimaculoides | reverse complement strand
GAGAGGGAGGGAGGGAGAGAGAGAGGGAGGGAGGGAGAGAGAGAGAATTCAGTAAAGGCAAAGTAGTAAAAAAAAAGTTTGATGAAAGGAATCTAGGTAAGAGGTGTATACGCCCGCGAGGGCATGTGTGTGCGTGTGTGGAATGGCGCGTGGATTCTACATACTTGCAGACAAAACGATTCTTTTCTCTTTTTTTTTGGTTTGTTTGTAAGTGTGAAGTTGAAGTTGGAATATAAACATAGAGTTGTAAACTCGACTGAACAGTTTTAACTAAGACGGATTAAATAGAGATAGACAGAGAGGATGAGTGATACGGTGGAGAAAGAAACAGGAAGATATTTTATTGACTTGTTTTAGTAGAAGAAAGGAGACTAAGATGTTTGATAGAACGAAATTCTCGGATATTGTTCTCTTCCACCTCAAACAGATATACATTCACAATGACACACACATAACATTCTCATCTCATACAAACACACAAATACACACATACGTGTGTATATATATATATATATATATATATATATATATATAT
>NC_068996.1:36155207-36156141 GCF_001194135.2 Octopus bimaculoides | reverse complement strand
ACAACAAATGGATGTATTAGAATAACGCTCGGGAATAGAGAAAGTCTTTAATGTTTCGAGCCTACGCTCTTCAACAGAAAGGAACACAAAAAGAAATAAGGAGAGAAACAAGGAGAGAAAAAGAAAATGTGTAGTGGTCAGCGATTTATCATGGTGAATGCCGGACAGAAGAGTCACACAGGAGAGTTAAGAAGAAGGGAAGATAACAAAGTAGTAGTGATCCCAAAACGAAGATGCGTGTGTGTGAGAGAATGCTGGTGATCTTAACGTATGCATGTGTGTATGTAGGTATGAAGGTGTGAAAATCTGGGGATGGGAATTGGTCAGTGCTGGTGTGTGCGTGGTAGTGTATTGTGATGTGATGTGTTGTGTGATATAGGGCTAAAGCAAATTTTTTTTTTGCGTACGTGTGTATGGGTGTGAGGTTGTTGAGTGCGTGTGTGTAGGGGTGTCTATGCGGGTATACCCGTGTATACGGGTATATATATGTATATGTACATATATGTATAGTTTTTGGCGAGTATATGAGTGAGCATGTGTGTGTTTCAAGCGAGGGTGGTTTAGTATATACATATACGGATTGGTGCGCTTACGCGAACACTATAGACTTTTTTACTCCCTTACTTTTACCCCTCCCCTTACTTAGGGGTCTATAGCTCTTTTGTCTTAATAACGGTCAACCACACAGTAATTTCCCTTTGTTTAACGGTCATTTTTCACAGGAACTTTCAATGGCCGGATGACTGAAGAGATGTTGGCGTGGGTTCCCACTCCGGCATCCGAAACTCTGAGTTTTATAAGGCTACCGTATAAGTGTCACATTTTTACAGATAAATTCCTCTATTTACATAATATCGAGATCTCTTTCTTTTGTTGTCCTTTCTATCAATATCTATCTATCTATCTATCTATCTATCTATATATATATATATAT
>NC_068996.1:36152522-36153596 GCF_001194135.2 Octopus bimaculoides | reverse complement strand
GTACCGCTTTAGAATGACCCTAGACAAACTTAAGCTAAGAATTAATGTTGTTGAAAGGCCAGGCAACCCTATCAAATCCCTTATCAGTAGAACATACCCTTTTAGTAGAACCCCCTGCACTGATAGGAACTGTACTGTATGTAGATTTAGCCAACAAACAAACTGTAAAACCAGAAATGTGGTCTATAGTATAAGATGTACAGAGGGACGATGCATTAACAAGACAACGACATATGTAGGTGAAACAGCACGGAGCATAGGGGAGCAGGCAAATGTACATTGGAGGGAACTTAAGGAAGAGAAGAGCTCATCAGTTCTGTACTAGCACGCTAAGCAGGAACACGGAGGCTCACTCAACAACATAGAAATTAAAATCTTGTCCACACGTAGCACAGACGCAGCACTTAGACAAATTACAGAAGCTACACATATAATAGAAGATAAACCTAGCCTGAATAGGAAACTAGAATGGAACACTAGCACACACCCCAACAAACCACAACATATGACAATAAATTCCCCATAAACCGATAACAATATGAACAAAATATAATACAATACATAGATAAACAAATGGAATTAAATACTGCATACGTTAACAAAATTATATTAAATACAAAAAAAAAAAACACGAATAAATTGGGTATAAACACATGAATAAATAAATAAATAAAAACAAAAATAAACGAACGTGTATTAACAGAGGATATATACAGGCACTCCTCATACACACACATGCACTTACATAGACACACATTGAGGGATGCGCATGCGTAGACACATACAATAGGAATACAAAATACAAAATGACTGATAGTTAGCAAGGTAGGACGCACATAAGAAAGAAGAAAGCAAAGGACCACTGATGAGGTCACAGAAGTGTGACGAAAGAACTCTGGCCGAAATAGGATTAATGTAATGTAATGTAATATAAAGCTGAAGCAAATTAACACCAAATATACAGTGCGTGTGTTTTTATTGGCTAAACTAGCAATATGACCATCCCCAAGTACAACAACATATATATATATATTTTTCATTTCATTTCATATATGTATATATATATATATATAT
>NC_068996.1:36147260-36152139 GCF_001194135.2 Octopus bimaculoides | reverse complement strand
TCATAGACTTCTTTTATTCTTTTACCTGTTTCAGTCATGGAGCACCGCCTCAAAGGGTTATAGTCGAACAAATTGACCCCCCCCCCAAAAAAAAAACTTTTAATTTTTTTAAAGCCTAGTACTTATTCTACCAGTTTCTTTTGCCGAACCGCTAAGTTACTTGCGTTCACATACATATATACATTCATATACGTACACTTTTTTTTGGGGGGGGGAGGGCAAAATGATAGACCCGCCCCGCCAAATGATAATGATCAAGTGTACTTGAAAGGCCATGGCTTTGAAACGCACCAACACTCGTTGTAAAGCTGTGATGGGGAGATAAATACAGACACACATAGACATACATGTATATATACGACAGCCTTCTTTCAGTTTCCGACTACAAGCCCAGTCCCAAGGTTTCCCTCGGTCCAAAGCAGTGGGATTGAACCCAGAACCATGTGTCTGGGAAGCAAGCTTCGTACCACACAGCCACGTCTAGAGTCTAAGCTGCTGCATATGACGAGTTTATTTATTTATTTATTTATTTAACTGGAAGTGCGATCGTTTCAAAGCTACGGCTTTTCAAGTACACTTGATAATGATTCGATGGGGCAGGTCTATCATTCTGCCACTTACAAAAATAAAGTGTACGTATACGTATGTATATATGTAAATGAACGCAAGTATATATGTATATATAAGTGTACGCATGTATATGTATGCATGCATATATGTATGTATGTATGTATGTATGTATGTATGTATGCATGTATGTATGTATGTATGTATGCATGCATGCATGTATGTATGTATGTATGTATGTATGTATGTATGTATGTATGTATATGTATGCATGCATGCATGAACGCATGTATGTATGTATGTATGTATGTGTGTGTGTGTATGTATGTATGTATGTATGTGTGTCGACAAAGCAACTGACAAGCATATCTGCAGTATTGAGCAGAATATTTGTTGTAACACTTGTTTTACACCATGACAAAATATATACGCGGTCTGATCAATAAGTATCCAGATTGTTGCCATAGTAACGAAGCTAAAGCACGCAGAGTGAAGCCACTTGGCACAGATTGACCTTGAACTCTACTGGGCATGCTCACTAAGTTTTAACGCTCTAACTTACTTCCGCTGTTTACAGCAGCGCTTGGAAGGAAGGTATGTAGCGTGTGATCGTCGCATTGACCATGAGAAAGTTGAGCAGAGTATCTGCAACAAATTTTGCCAAAAGCTTGGCGATACCTGTTCAGAGGCCTAGACAAAGTTTTCGACACAAACAAGGAGATCTTGTGCAACTGAAACCCAAGTGTATTTTTCGTCTGCTGAAAGCAGCTTTGGCACAAACTTGGCAGACACACATCTCATACCCAAATCTTCAGTGATAATGGACTGATCTGAACTGCAACTCATCTGCGCATCCTCTGATAACTCACGGATGGTGATTCGACGATTTTCCCTCACAGCTTCACGCACATCTGCGATGTTTTTCTCAGTTCTGCTGGTTGCAAGTCTCCCAGAACGTTTTTTCGGCCATTTTGGAAACATCTGAACCACTTGTACACTTGTGTGCGGCTTATACACACCTCTCCATACATATTCTGCAACTTTGCGTAGGTCTCTGAGCAGGTATCGCCATGTCAACTTTCTCTGTCATGGTCAATGCGACGACACACACTATATACCTTCCTTTCTTCCAAGCACTGCTGTAAATAGCGGAAGTGACCTAGAACGTTAAAACTTAGTGCGCATGTTCAGCAGAGTTCAAAGTCAATCGGTGCCAAGCGACTTCACTTTCCGTGCTTTAGTTCCGTTACTATGGCAACAGTCCGGATAGTTATTGATCAGACCTCATACATGATAACACTTCCACTCAGTTAATGTCAGAAGTCATGTGAGCCACTACCTGGTACTGCATCATGGCATTTATTATTTGCTCTGATTTTGGCAACTGCGGAAGGATCTGAACAAGGGAGGACGTGATTGAAAACTTCAGGTCCATGACTCTACTCAACACTAAGTTAAATATTTTACCTGAGGTGTTCAATAAGAGGCTGGAGCTTGTTGTCGTTAGTGTAGTCGGGACGCACAAATCTGTGCGAACCTCAGTAGATCTATCCACCTAATGAAATACATCTTAAAACGTGCCAGGAATACATCTGGCTTTGGAGGGGCACTGATCAATTTGCACAGTCTTCGACAGAATACCCTGTTGCTATGTGGTGGCTGTCCTAAAAGCTGTCGGTTTCGGTTTCGTTTTTGGACGCTGGATCACTACAGTGTATAGTGGCATCTTGTCGGCCGTGAAATTAAATGGCCACTTCTCGGGACCTTTAAGTATTTAATGTTCGGTTCGCCAAGGATGCCTCCTCTCCTCGATTTTTGAGGAAGGTTCAGGTTCTGCTGGTCAGAAAATTCATCTGCTATCAACACCAACCCCGTGGTGGTCTTGGGATCCCATTCTTGATGATGCGTTGCACGTGTTGATGCTGAAGCACCTGCAGAAATATCAAAATCAATGCAATGGTGTGATCGACGGCGACGAAAACAAGCTTGAATTGGCGTGAGCGTTCTTCGCACGTCACGTCTTTCCACCTCACATTTCATTGACAGAGCTGCAGTCATTGGTCAATTGGAGGTGCATGGCTCAGTGTTTAGGGAGTTGAACTCATGATCGTAAGATTGTGGTTTCGATTTGTGGACCGGGCGATGCGTTGTGTTCTTGAGCAGTTCACTCACCTGGCAAAAATATGTAATCTTGCGTCCTGTCCAGGTAGAGAATATCTGCACCACCAAACCGGGAAACCGGCCCTTATGAATCGGTTTGACTCGACAAAGTACCTTTATTTTTACTTTAGTCTTTAATCAAACGTTGACCAAGATTGGGTGTTTGGCATCTAGAATGTTGCCAGGTGCTCACGGAATTGTACCGGCTGAACAATACCGTTAATTCAAGGTTTTTAAAATGGTCAGTTGAGGGTATGAGCGACGATGGCGTAGGATTGACTGTGGGCATCGACGAGAACAATCTGAGTGGTCTCTACCGGAAGACTTTTGGGTCGAAGATCATGGATAACTTCCACAAGCCTTTAGCATGGATGTCCTACAGGGGTGCATTGCCTGTTTGAGACAAACTCTTCAGGCAATGAAGCGTCAACAGCCAAACCTGCCCGAGATGCATGCAGGGAGACGAAACATTCCTGCATGCAATCGTTCAGTATCCGTGCATTAGAGACTTGTGGGCTAGGGTTGAGCAGCTGCTGTCTCGTGTAAGACGAATCCGGCTGTCTGCCTAATATTTGCTTAGGTTCGACGCACCACTTTTAACGGAGAAGGTAGGTAGAGCTATATCTACGGAAAAAAAGGCTGTGTGGTGGATACGTCTGAAAGGTTTGAAGATAGCCACTTTCCTATCTGGTCAAGCTCTCATCAGTTTCTTCAGATATCATCTGGAGAGAAAGTTGAGGGTAGAGAGGGAGGTGCTGGCTTCTAGTGTGTTTATCAAGAGGCAGACGAGAGTGGCAAGATTGATTAGACCGAATGGTTTTAAACTGAGTATGTTTTTCTATGTACGAGGAAAGAAACTGTAAGATGGCACTTCCCATGCCTTGGGGATGACAGAATAATCTGGGACTTTTGAGTGGGGTTTTCTCCGTATTAAGTGGACTGCTCCACTCTTGGGGATTCTAATTATTTATTTATTTATTATTTATTTCTCTAATTTCTATTTATATATCCTTTGTTATACTCTTTAATTTTGTAGCGTCTCTCTTTAATCTATGTAAACCATTGTGCTTGCTGTATCTCGTCCTTTGATATTGTCCTCCATGTTTTGTGCCCTTGTGGAAATAAAAGAAATAATTATCATTACTGTTGCAATTATTATTATTATTATTATTATTATTATTATTATTGTTGTTGTTGTTGTTGTTGTTGTTGTCTTATTTGTTTGCTTTGGTTGATTCTGTGAGAGTGGACCGCAGCCTGTTGTCAGAGGTTTCACAGGGTGTCTTTCTGCAAACTATAAGCTTTGATAATTGGATGTTGATTATCGTGGAAGACATTCAATCCCCTAGCACCAATCTCAAAACTCTAGCTGTCCCCAGCAGAGCGGTTTTTTTTTTTTGGGGGGGGGGTTGCACTACTCTCATGCCAAATCCGATTCCTCAGATTATTATTATTATCATTATTATTATTATTGAGTGAGAGAGCAGTGCATGCCATCAAAGTGACACTGGGGTAAAATATACGAAGCCCATTACACCCATCATGACTACCCGTCTGATAAGGGTACACCAGGCATATGCATCACAACCATATGTGCACGACATGGTGATCTCATATCAAGATAGACAGCGCATGACCTCGCAGGTGGGGCCCACTTAAAATTGTCTTCATGTCGAGTAGCCCATCCCGCTCAAAAGGTCCCTGAATAAGGTTTGTTTAAGGATGTTGAGCAAAACACCCATGTTTCCAAAGGTGAATTATTCAAACCCGAAAGAATTCTTCTCAACACATGGATATGATGCTCCCCCACTACTTCTGCTCGTGATCAGAGATGCACATATCGTCAGCCACCAAGGGACATGTTCAACTGGTTAAGGTCAAACAACTGACAGGCAAATCTGTGGTATTAAGCAGAATATTTGCTGTAGTCCATCTTTTATACCAAGATGAAGGAATGTACATGATAACACTTCCAATCAGTTAAGATCAAAAGGCATGAGAGCCACTGCCTGGTACTGCATATTATCATCATCATCATCATCATCATCATCATCATCATCATCATCATCATCATCATCATCATCATCATATGTGTATGTATATATTTATGCGTGCATGCGTGTGTGCGTGTGTGTGTGTGTGTGCATATATA
>NC_068996.1:36145418-36147149 GCF_001194135.2 Octopus bimaculoides | reverse complement strand
ATATATATGTATGTATATATGAGTGTGTGTATATATATATTCTTTTACCTTTACCTGTTTCAGTCATTTGACTGCGACCGTGCTGGAGCACCGCCTTTAGTTGAGTAAATCTACCCCAGGATTTATTCTTTGTATGCCTAGTACTTATTCTATCGAACTCTTTTGCCGAACTGCTAGTTTACGTTGACATAAACACACCAGCATCGGTTGTCAAGCGATGTTGGTGGGGACAAACACACACACACACACACACACACACACACACACACACACACACACACATACGACAGGCTTCTTTCAGTTTCCGTCTACCAAATCAACTCACAAGGCATGGTTGGTCCGAGGCTATAATAGAAGGCATTTGCCCATGGTGCCACGCAGTGGAACTGAACCCGGAACCATGTGGCACCTTGAGCAAATGCCTTCTACTATAGCAAGCTACTTACTACACAGCCACTCCTGCGCCTATATATGTATATGTGTGTGTGTGTGTGTATGTGTGTGTGTGTGTATGTGTGTGTGTATGTGTGTATGACTACACAATCCATTCTCTCTATTTTCTATCCTTTCTTAAAGGAGCAAAGAGTGACTTAAGAAAGATCTGACAGCTATTTCTAGGATATGGAGCCACCTCATAGAGACCACCCATCTTGTCTCGTTACCGATCATTCTGAAATCTCTTATGTATCACTATGATAGTTTTCGAAGACTGAAAACAGTTCCTAAACTACACCTACTTAAGAAACTATTCCGGTGGCTAAACTCAAAGTTAATACAGTCTAATGAGAATTCAAGTAAACGCCAAGAATATGATGGAATCTACTGGCACTTTGGCTCCTTGGTGTTGTTAGTTTCAGAGGTGTTGAAAAATTCTACCAGAGACAGAGAGAAAGAAGGAGAGAGGAAAAGTGAGTGAAAGAGAGAGAGAGAGAGAGAGAGAGAGAGAGAGAGATGGTGGGCGGTGGTGGGGAGCGAACTGTTATTAAGGCACAAGGAATATCTTACACATATGTTAATGCTGTACTCGGAAAAGAAGCAAATGTATAAAAGACCAAACACACCTCAAAAGTACACAAAGGATGGTGTTTTTTGTTTTTTCTTCCTGGGAGTATATGTACTGAACATTATCTTAGAGAAGCGATCCGTCTTTCCAACCTCATTTTCTGTCCTCATTCTCTATCCCTCTCCCCTCACACACACACACACACACACACACACACACACACACACACACACTCTCTCTCTCTCTCTCTCTCTCTCTCTCTCTCTATATATATATATATATATATATATATATATATCTCCATCTATCCATCCTTCCTTCTATCTATCTATCTATCTATCTATCTATCTATCTATCTATCAAACTATCTATCTATCTATCTATCTATCTATCTATCTATCTATCTATCTATCTATCTATCTATCTATCCATCTATCCATCTATCTATATCTATCTATCTATCTATCTATCTATCTATCTATCTATCTATCTATCTATCTATCTATCTATCTGGCTAGCTAACTAGTTATCTAGTTATCCCTCTGCTTCTATCTTCTTTCCTTTTCTTTCTATAGCATCTTCCACAAAGTATAGACATGTTAAAAGATCACTTAACCTAGCACAAAAAAGGAAAAAAAGAAGTCTGCGAGCCATCCGACTGTTTCTCTATATCTCCTGTTCCCTCCACATATTACACCGTCTAAAGAGACTAATTCTTCTTTATATAT
>NC_068996.1:36138530-36144845 GCF_001194135.2 Octopus bimaculoides | reverse complement strand
ATATATATATATATATATATACTCACAAAGACATACACACACACTCACACAAAATAGCCTGCTGTGTTGGATTTAAAAGAAGGTAAAAAAATAACAGAAACAAAGTAAGCCGAACATGATAGAATTATAAGTCTGTGATCCGATTGGTGTTTAACACACAAAACCCAGCGTCTAATGGATGATCTTGATGCCATTAATATATACAGGAACCACACTTACTTTATTCGCCATCTTTCTCTTTCCTTCAACCCTAACTCTTTCTCCCTCACCCCCTTTCTACACTTCTCTCTCTCTCTCTCTCTTCCTTTTTTATTGTCTGCCAACCACTCCACATTATTCGTTTTCCACCACCACTTTATTTTTACACATTTCTGTATCCCTTCTTTATCATCATCTTCACTTCTCCATTGTAATCGTGTCTCTACCGCCACAGCAAACTGCCTCTGCACCAACAGTCGCATCTACCGCCGCCATCTTTCACTTCAACATCATCATCGACATCGACAACGCCTGTAACTCAACAACGGGGGAAACTCAACGTTGTGGTTCGACCTGCTAAAAATAATAGTTGCACATTCCTCAAATCTCACACATAGTGTCTTCAATAAAGAAAGAAGGCGTGAGAAAGAGTTATTCCAAGATATATTTCAGCAAGAAAAGAGAGGTTGGTCACAATGGCATACCTTTGGTTACGGGTTCCTTGACCCGGGGTTAAACAACAATAGCAACAGTAGTTAACAATCAGGGCACCCCGGGCAAAATTCTTAGCGGCATTTCATCCGCCTTAACGCTCTAAGTTCAAACTCCACCGAAGTCGACTTTGCCTTTCATCTTTTCGGCGGTGGGGGTCGACTGAACACTGGCGTCGATGTAATCGACTTATCCACTTACCATGGTGCCCTTAGGGAGCAGGGAAAACTTGGGATCGGTTGGGTCTCTTAGTCATCGTTGGGTCGCGGTCCCTACTATTGGTGCATTTAATTTTTTTATAATTGTATTGTCTGTTGTTACTGTTTCATTGTTTACACGTGTTTTATGTAAACCTTCACTGTCCCTTGCTTTGTATCGCCCTTGTGTCTTGCGTGCGGCAATGCCGTCAGTGGTAGTTCCACTCTAGCGTTCTATAGAGGACTAGTGGAGACAAAGTGCAACGACATTCTCGGGGAAACTCTGGGCGTCGATAAAGATCAACTAACCGGTCTGTTTCGGAGAACTTTCCGACCTGGGTCTATGGATAACTTCCAGAAATCCCTTGCCTGGCAGTGCTACCGAGGGGCGCTGCCTGTTCGGGATAAACTTTACTGACACGGAAGTGCTATCAGTCGGGCCTGCATGAGGTACGCCCAGAACGATAAAACCGTTCTGCGCGCCCTAGTCCAGTGCCCGAATATTGCTGACCTGTGGGTTTATGAAGAAACACCTGCTGTCACATGTATGACAAATCCGGCTATCAGCTGAACCCATTGTGAAGATTGCCCCACCGCCCTCTTTTGGCCGAGAGGAGAGGGCAATTTTTATTTGTATAGTGACTGTAGCAAAAGAGGTAGTATGGTGGACTCATTTGAAAAGGATAAAGACAGGTACTTTCCTCTTTGGCCAAGCCCTCATCAACTTTTTCGAGTTTCACTTGAAAAAGAAGTTGAGGGTGGAAGGGAAGGGTTGCCTTGTAGCAAGTTTGTTGAACGATGGGTGAATGTTGGAAGAATGGCCAGTGGAAAAGGACCAGTTCTGAGCGTGCACCTGTAAACAAAAGGAGAAGGGCTCTTGCCCTGTTGTTCGGGCACCTATGACTTTTGTGGGTTTTTTCACGAGAACCTTAAAACGCCTCCCTTATTGGGAGTTTAATTTGTTTAATTTTTAACTATTATTTATATTGTGTACACGCAAAAACCCATTGTATCGTCCTGTTTTTGTCTTTTATGCTGTTGTATGTCTTTTAATGTTATTTTATGTGAGCCTTTGTGACTAATAAAAGAATAAATTATTATTATTACTATTATTATTATTATTATTATTATTATTATTATTATTATTATTATTATTATTATTATCTTTCAATTTTGTTTCCATTTCGTGCCGACTGTCTTCCCGACACATAGAGCAAAGAAACTCACTGCATACATTAGTAGGCCATTAAAATAAATACATCAGATTGTTCATTTACAAAGTCATGCGATAGAACAAAAAGCAATAAATGAATAAATAGATAAAAAAAGGAAAGAAGAAAGAAAGAATGAAAGAAAGAAGGAAGGGAAAAAAAGAAAAAGGAAACAAGAAAAAAATTTTAAATGGGGAAAAATGAAAAAAAAAAGGAAATCAAAGAAAATAAAGGGGGAAAAGGAAAGAAAATTTACAGAGACAATGCTCTTCTCAATATATGTGCCGTACCAGTTAAAACAACCTTTTGCACTTCTTGCATGGATGGTAAGCTAAGGATCATTCTCAAATAATTTCCAATTCCTTTCTTGATCAATCCAAGAGCTTCTATAACCAGTGGTATTGTAACCGTCTTGAGATGTGACATTTTTTCGATTTCAATCAATAAATCTTTATATTTTCTGAAGTTATCAAATTCTTTTGCCGAGATATTATGATCACAAGGTATGCTCATATCGATCAATAAACAGATTTTATTGTTTTGGCTTTTCACAACAATATCTGGTTTATTAGCTTTGGTGGTCTGGTCTGTATGTACTAGAAAGTCCTGAAGAATCGTTACATTTTCTCCCTCAGCCTCAGGATGGTGCTAGTATCATCTGTCAGCTGTTTTGATTTTATAATATCGACATATTAACCAGTGTAGATATTGGCCAACTCTATCATGTCTAGATTTATACACTGTTAGTGCTAAAACTTTACACCCGGAGATTAGGTGGTCCACTGTTTCAATCTTATTGTTGCAGTATCGGCACTTTGGGTCTACTCCATTTTTCATCAAGTTGGCTTGGTAGTTACGGGTCAATAAGCTTGAGCAGCTGAGATAAAGCCTTCGTTCTCTGCCTTTAGCCTTGGCCTTCGTAGCCACTGATGGTGTGCTTCTGGTCTACATCAGCTTGTTTACTATGGGCTACATATTTGCCATACAAAGGTTTTTGTTCCCACCTATCAACCAATTATTCAAACGCTTTTTACTTTGCCATTGATTTCACCTTCTTTGCAACAAGAATTGCCGCACTTCCATCATACCGTTCAACCTGGATATTATGCATGAACTCACCAGCAAATTTGTTGCTCTCCTACTTAACAGAATGAAGATTCTTATGTCACCCGTGCTTCTCAATGAGTTTTAGCATCCAGTCATTAGATGTTTCAAGATATTTGGCCAGTCTAAGTGTGATGGTTTTGTTAGAAATCTCAAATTGCATCAAGCCTTGACCTTCTTGAGCTCCCGGAAGGAAAAGACGATTTGCATCTGCCTTTGAGTGATGCATCTTACGGCAAATCAACAGCTAACGGATTTTCCTGTCTATTATTATTATCATTATTATTATTATTATTATTATTATTATTATTATTATTATTATTATTATTATTATTATTATTATTATTATTATTATTATTAACATTGCTTCAGCCACTCCCGGTAATGTTAAACAAACACATTCCATTTCCAACACCAACACCACCATAACCATTTCCACCCCTTTACTACCAACACCACCACTACCACCACAACCATTACCACTCGTCCTTCGTCACAATCTGAGTTCAAATTCCGCCGTGGTGAACTTAACCTTTCACTCTTTGGAAGTTGATAAAATAAGTACCAGTTGGTCACTTGGGTCGATATAATCGACTTGCCCGTTACCTCTCCCCTGAGCTTGTTAGCCTTGTGCTAAAATTTGAAAAACATATTATTATTACTATTATTATTATTATTATTATTATTATTGTTGTTGTTGTTGTTGTTGTTGTTGTTGTTATTATTATTATTATTATTATTATTACCATGTGAAAACTCACAGCTTTTTTTGCTGGGTATGATGAAAAGTATCAGCTGTCCACAGCCAGAGCAGACTAAGGTGACACTTGTTTACTGGTCATGCTTCAAGAACCTTGCTAAGAATTCTTGCAGTTCCAAACATTGCTGATTTTTGTAGGTGTTCTATCTTCACACTTGCACCAATCTTTTTCAGCCATGTTGCTAGTTGATTGCTGATACTTCCAAATGCACCAATTACTATTGGTATCACATCTACTCCCCTCATTGACCACAACCTTCGAATTTCACACTTTAAATCGTCATAGTTGTTTATTTTTACTTCTATCACATTGATCCTGTTATCCCTGGGACTAGCTATGTCGATTATCAAACATGTTCTTTCTTTCTTATTCACCACAACAATGTCCGGTTGCTGATGTCTGGTCAGGTGATCGCACTGGATCATTTCATCCCACAGAATTTTGCAATTCTCATTTTCGGTGGCTCCTTCTGGTCTTTTCTCATACCACGTCTTGGCTCTCTGAAGGCCGTGATTTCCACAGAGCTCCCAATGGATCATTCTTGCCACATTGTCATGGCGTTTTTTATATTCGTGTTGTGCCAATTTCGGGCATTCGCTAACGTTGTGCCATACTGTTTCACCCCTCTCACCACACATTCTACATTTGTCTCTGTCGGTAGTGTTGTCTATATTGCACTCCACATAGTTGGTCCTTAACGCTTGTTCTTTAGCTGCACATAAGAGTGCTTCAGTCTCTATCTTCAGGTCACTCCTCCATATCCATAGCCACTGGTCCTCTGTATCTGTCATTGCGTTCACATCTATTGCAAACTGACCGTACATTTTCATTTCCTTCGATGCTTTTTCTTTTTTTATGTTCATTTCTTGTTTAAATTTTTCTTTCATTACATAATTTTCATTTTAGATGACGTCAGTCTTCTTCGTATGTTTCAACAATGGCTCCACGGCATTTTTTATATACCCGTCTCTGCTTCGATACAGTTCTGACAGCTGATCAAACCTCTCCCCCCCTTTTCTCTGCACAAGTACAGCCTATCGGTATCACTCTTAGAATGGGAGGCTCCGTGTACTGTCAACATTTTCTTGGTCTTGGTATCCATTTTCTTCATTTCTCTCTTTTGCCATTTTATAATTCCCGCTTCATACCGAAGTGATGCTATTTCCCACGTATTAACTGCTTGGATTTTATTCCATCCAGTCAATCTTGAGCGCAACACCAACCTCAGTCTTCGGAAATACTCCATCCTTAGTTGCTCAGTTGCAGTAGTAGTAGTAGTAGTAGTAGTAGTAGTAGTAGTAGTAGTAGTAGTAGTAGTAGTAGTAGTAGTAGTAGTAGTAGTAGTAGTAGTAGTCAAAGTTATATATCGGTGAAATATGCCCTTACTAAAATTTTTCAAGAAAAAATAATTTTGGCTTTGAAGTATTCCCTTGAAGAAAGAGTATTCTCTACCAAACTAAGCAAAAGACACGGTATTAAAAGCTGTTAATGAAATCAGAGAGGAGTATTTACAGCAGTGTAATGAACCATCATTCTGGCAGATTAATGCCTGTCTATACACCCTGCTTACTGCTGCAAAGCAGTGCATGAACGACACTCAAAAAGTAACCAAAACCGAAACAAGAAAAAGAGTGCCGTCATGAGTTTTTTAAGACAGAGAAAAAGATAACTGATTTACGGAAGACCATCAGCCATGTGATGATGCTTATTGCTTGCAAATAAGCAAATCACTTTACGTCTCACCAACAGAAAGTAAAGAAGGGGATAGAAGTGATGTTTGGAGAAGGCAAAAGGAATCTACTCACTTACAAACTGATCACCCTCAAGCAGGAGGTAAAAGCTGTCAGTGGGAAACCTCGGTATCAGAAAAGGATAACCGAGAGAAAGAAGACAATAAACAAAATATTTAACCGGAACCAGGCAGCAGTGTACAGAAACATGAGAGGAGAAGCAATAAATATCACAGAAGCTTCTTCACAAGAAGACATAGACTCCTTCTGGAGGAAAATCCGGAGAGAAGAGATGGAGTTTAACCAAGATGCTCTGTGGCTGAAAATCATTCGAAGGAGTTATTGTCCCTGCATTACACCCAAGACGTACAGCATTGATGGTGATACCCTTATAAACCGTGAGCTAGAAACTCCAGGTTGGAAAAGTACCTGGAAGACACTTGATTGTTGGATACCTTGGTGATGTTGAAATTCCAACGAAGGAGCCTAGGATCTAAGTTAGAAACAGGGTCTTTCTCTATTGGATATAAAACTGAATAACATACAATATGTACATACACACACACACATACACACAACGTACATACATACGAGCATACATACATTGTACATATATATATAT
>NC_068996.1:36136349-36137696 GCF_001194135.2 Octopus bimaculoides | reverse complement strand
GTGTGTGTGTGTGTGTGTGTGTGTGTGTGTGTGTGTGTGTGTGTGTGTGTGTGTGTGTGTGTGTGTGCGCGTGTGCGTGCGTGTGCGTGCGTGTGCGCGTGCGTGCGTGCGTGTGTGTTTGTACGCATGTATGCTTGCAGGCAGGCAAACAAGTGTGCATGTATGGTTTTCCTTTGGGTTTAATTTAAGTTCTTGAGAGAGTTCAAGCCAGTTGCTAACAAAGCAACAAGACTTTTGACTTAAGAGACTTAAGAATATGTGGTTGAGGTTGTGTGTTGGTTGAACTGTCGATGAATACATCCAAGTGTGTGCATCTATTCACCTTAAGAATCGCAGGTGGAGAATCTTTGAAATGTCTTACAAATCTTCACTGTACTGCTAATAGATTGGATTTGAAGAATCCATAGTAGTGTCTTTTGTTTTTTCTTCGAAAAACTTAGTGTTGTTTAAATGTTCTTCAAACATTACTCATTGTTCGTTAATCATTCTTCAAATGTTGTTTAATCCTTTAGCGCTTAAACTCAACCATATCTAGCCGAAATATTTTACCTGTTTCATGTTCAAACCAATCAGATCCAGCTTCTCACATCTCTGCTACAATATCATTGTAGGAATAAACAATCATATCATTAAAACCTCAAAGCGTTAAGATAATGCAAGATTAATTCAAATAAATAAGCGTTACATTAGACAGAGTAATCTCAATGCGTATGAGTTGATCAAATTCATTTAAGCATTTTTCGAACATTGCTCAAAAGTTGCTTTCCAAATTAATTTTAAAACCACCAACCCAGAGAATGGTCTTCTCATCTACTAAAAATACCAACCAAATTTTACTCAAATCATGTTTGAAGAAAGAAGGAAAAAGTAAACGATTATTAATAGAAAGTCGTTGATTATTGAATTTCTTTATATTAAAGCATTGGATGGTCATAGCTGAGACACTCTGAAATGAGTTTGACCGGTGTTGACTTCTCGATTAACAAGGACTGAATGTTCTAAACCTCAGGAAATTTGCTTCAAATTGTCGAACTTCTTTCTTTTTTCCCCTCACTAGTAAATATCTACTTATTTGCAACAGTTCTGACAAACAAGATGGAAAACATATGGAAGAAGCATGCAGAATCTCCGATTCCTTTTTATATATTTTTGCGTTTGTGTATTACAAACAGGTACTGTTTAACTAAAGAGCACGTACCTGTCTATCTATCTATCTATCTATCTATCTATCTATCTATCTATCTATCTATCTATCTATCTATCTATCTATCTATCTAAGTATGTGCGCGCGTGTATTTATGATGTGTGTGTGTGTACGTTCGCGTATGTTTGTGTACATATATATAT
>NC_068996.1:36133869-36136286 GCF_001194135.2 Octopus bimaculoides | reverse complement strand
ACTGAGAATAGTTACAATATTTTTTATTAATATGTTTAAAGCTTTAACCGGTTTTACAGTTTATACTGATTTTCAAAAAGTTCAAATATGTCGCAGCTGTTTTGCTTCTGACGAGTGTTTGAAGCTTGCCCCATTTTTATAGGTTGTTCATGGCTCAAATTAGTATATGTTATGAATAGGATTTGATTGGTAGAAGATAGTCACACGACTGGTCTTAGAAATTTTTATTGGTCTCCCGGCTACGTCCGTGTGTTAGTATCAAGTGACAAAGTTTAGCGTCGTAAGTTAAGGCTGACACGGTTCACAGAACATTCCAAGCAATCAATGCTCTGGATGTTTTCTGTGAAGCGTTTGTTGAGAATGAACACATGATTAAGTTTATAATCTTTTGTACGTTTCCCACTACGTCCGTGCGTTAGTGTATTTTGCATCTAAAAAGAAGGCTGATACGGTTGAGTGAACATGTTTAGTTATAATCATCGCACTCCAAATTTAATCTGTCTGGTGGGAAAGTGGACAGGAGTCATTTGTATATATATCCCAGAGACTAAAGTTTATGTTTTTAGCTGTGTAGGTTTCTCATGATAAGTGGCAGCATGAGTTTTGCACGTGAATAGCTATTTGTGCAAGTACTCCGTTAAAGTTTGTTAAGTCTTGGTTTGGACTTTTGTATGAAAGTATTTTCTTTGTTTATCCGTGCTTCATCTGTGGTATTCGCTGAACATAGGTAGAGTGGTAAGACCTGGAATTTGGGGGACTTATTTTTTGCACATATGTTTATAGGTCTGTTTCGTGGAATCTGTCTAGTACTGGGGTCTCCTATTTGTTGTCGGTGAATGTTTAATCTATTTCTTAGAGTAAACTTTGTTTGACCTATGTAATCTTCATTACATCCTTGACATTTGATAGCGTATATAAAATTCCTTGAAGAACATATAAAGTGATTTTTTACGGTAAAAACCTGTCCTGATTTGAATTTGTATGTTGTGTCTTCAATAAGGTTGATGCAGGTCCCGCAATTGGGGCGGCTAGACTCTTAAACTGCTGGTGTAGGAATTGTGGAAGGTAATTTAGCACTTGTGAGGAATTTTTTGAGGAACTATGATTGTCTACTATTTTTGATTATTTTGTGTATTTCGAATGCTTGTTTTATTCTTGGGTCATGTTTTAGTAGTCGGATATTCTGGTGGATAATATTGTAAACCTCTGTGTTTCTTGGTTTGTGTGTTGTAATAAAGGATAGAATATTGGATGTATCGGGAACGTTTTTTTGTTTTTTATTTTTCATAGTTCTTCGATATTTATTGCTTTGTCACGTTCTATTGTATTGTCTATTAACATTAATGGATATTATCTTTTAAGTAGTTCTTGGTTTTAGTTCCTGGTGTCTTTTATTGCGAGTTTCAGGGTTTGAGACAATTGTGCCGATTCTTCTTACTAGATTAAAGAGGATATTATTCTTCGGGTGTTTGCGATGGCATGAGGAGAACAGTAAGTATTGTTTAGAATCTGTTTGTTTGTAGTGAATATCTGTTTCAATATTTTTATCTCTTTTGATGATTAGTATATCCAGGAACGGTAGTATTCCATGGTAAAGTTAATATTTTTATATTGTTGATTAGATTTTGGAAATCTGCAAGTTGTTCAGAGGTGTGCGTCCATAGGATTAGGCAGTCGTCTAGGTAACGTTTCCAGTTTTCTAGTAGATATTTGTGAAGTTCAAGCCATATATCAATTTAGATTGTTCATATATCTGGACCTCCATGTATACCATGACTAGATTGGCGTAAGTCGGAGCAGCTTTTGACACCATCGCAGTCCCAAATATTTGTTTGTAAATATTGTCATCGAAGTCCAAAAAGTTGTTTTCGAGGATAAACTTTTATCCTTCAGCGATGAAACTTTTTCAATTGTATATATATATATATATATATACACACACAATATATATATATACACGCATACACATATAGGGAGAATTCACAAAAAACCAAAAGACGAAGGCAGGTGGTGTAGAAAACAAACAGATGTATTACTATAACGCTCTGGAAGTGAAAAAGTCTTTTACGTTTCGAGCCTACGCTCTTCCACAGAGAGGAACACAGAAAGAAACAAGGAGAGAAAATAAATAATGTGTAGTGGTTAGCGATCTATCATGGCGAATGCCGGACAGGAGGGTAACACAGGAGAGCTAGGAAGAAGGGGAGATAATAATATCGTAGTGATCCCAAAACGTAGGTGCGCGTGCGTGTGTATAAGAGAGTTTGTATATGCGTGTGGAAGAGGGCTGGTGATCTTGACGTGTGCGTGTGTGTATGTGTGGGTGTGTGGATGATGGTGTGGGTACTGGAGTGGATGCTGGGAAGTGGTCAGTGCTAGTGTGTGCGTGGTGGTGTGATGTGATGTGGTATGGTGGT
>NC_068996.1:36131598-36132810 GCF_001194135.2 Octopus bimaculoides | reverse complement strand
CACTATATATATATATATATATATATATATATATATATATAGATAGATAGATAGATAGATAGATAGATAGATAGATAGATAGATAAAAACTGAAAGAAGCCCGTCTAATATATATTTATATATATATGTATGTATGTTTGCATTTGTCCCTGTATTTGTCGCTTGACTACTGATGTTGGCGTGTTTACGTCCCCCGTACTCTAGCGGTTTAGCAAAAGAGAATGATAGAATAGGTTTACAAAGAATAAGTCCTGGGCTCAATTTGTTCGACTGAAGGCGGTGCTCCAGCATGACCGCAGTGAAATGACTGAAACAAAAGCATAAAAGAATATATGGGCTTCTTTCAGTTTTCGTCTACCAAATCCACTCATAAGCACGTGGCTATAGCAGAAGACACTTGCCCAAAGTGTCATGCAGTGGGACAGAACCCAGAACCATGTGGTTGGATAGCAGGCTTCTTATACATACATAAGCAGATGTGTGTGTGTGTGTGTATTTTTATTGTCGGGTGTGTGTTTAATCGCATATACATTATAGATATATATGAGTGCATGTGTTTATATATGGGTTGTGAGAGAGAAAGTGTGTGTGTGTGTGTACGTGTGTGTGCGCGCGTGTGTGAATGTGTTTGTGCGTGTCTGTGCGTGTGTGTGTTTATATTGTCGGTTGTGAGTAACGGTTGAATTTTTACACACGCATATACGCGTACACGCACACATCCATGTTCCGTTTGTCAGTGTTTTTGATACAAGAACTTGCACCTCTTTGCATGTCTGTAGCTCTATGCCGCACCCCTACTCGGGTACTTAGGACGTCTCACACACTAGTTTTAATTGAGTTCGCATGTTGGAAATATACGCCATCGTCTTCCAACCAATCGACTACCGTTCTCTAATGTCAGCAACCGGTGTGCAGTCTGCTCTATCCTCAAGGGCATTTCTTTGGCGGTAAAGAAGTAGAAGGGGAGTAAAGAGATGGGGAAAAAATAGAAAAAGAAAGCGCGAACGGCTGTTGTAACAGCCTACGGCTCGTGCGGCTTGCTGGTGGAAGACATCGAGAGAGTGAAAAAAACAGAAAGAGAGAGAGAGAGTGTGTATGAGGTAAAAAGAGAGGGTGAGAGAGTGGGAAAGAGAAGAAGAAGAGAGACAGAGGGGGAAGGGAAAGAGAGGATGGAGGTAAGAAAAAGCTTGGTTTACCAAAGTGATAGAGGAG
>NC_068996.1:36129389-36131011 GCF_001194135.2 Octopus bimaculoides | reverse complement strand
TATATATATATATTTATATATATATGTATGTATGTATATTTGTATGTATGTATGCATGCATGTATAGGTAGATAGATAGCTATCTTAGTCTGTGTATATGTATGTATGTGTATGTGTATATATATATATATATATATATATATATAACTCCCCGCTTCCACTCTTCCCATCCTCTTTTTTCTATCACTGGTTTTTGCTTTCTTTGTCTTTATTTCTTTCTTCCTTTCTTTCTTTCTTTCTTTCTTTATTTCTTTCTTTCTGTCTTTCTTTCTTTCTTTCTCTTTCCACCCTCGGTCTCTCTCTCTCTCTCTCTCTCCCATTCTCTCTCTCTCTCTCCCATTCTCCTCTTTCTTCACTCCTCTCCTTCTCTCGTTTCTCACTTCGTGTCTTTCTTCCCTTTCTTTTCTTCTTTCTACCCTTTCACTCTTTCTCCTTTACTTGACTCTCTTTGTTTTCTGATCTTTCCATTTTACTTCCTTTCTAATTTAACTTATTTTATTTTTCAAAAAACTTTGCTCCTCGCTGGTTTCCCCCTCTTTGCCTCCGCTTTTTTCTCTCTCTTTCTTACTTTTTTCTTTCTTCCTCTCCTTCTTTCCTTCCTTCCTTCAATCTTTCCCTCTTTTCTTCTATCTTGCCCCTTTCTTTCAATCTCTTTGCTTTTTCTTTCGGTTTTCCTTCCTTCTTTCCTTCCAACCAGATTATTTTCAAAAGTGTAGTTTTCAATGAAGTTTTGCGCTCTGATGAGAAAATCGTATTCATAATAGGCGCAGGAGTGGCTGTGTGGTAAGTAGCTTGCTTACCAATCACATGGTTCCGGGTTCAGTCCCACTGCGTGGCACCTTGGGCAAGTGTCTTCTACGTATAGCCTCGGGCCGACCAAAGCTTTCTGAGTGGTCTTGGTAGACGGAAACTGAAAGAACCCCGTCATATATACATATATATATATATATATATGTGTGTGTGTGTGTGTGTGTGTGTGTGTGTGTGTGTGTGTGTTTGTTCCCCCACCATCGCTTGACAACCGATGGTGGTGTGTTTACGTACGCGTCACTAGCGGTTTGGCAAAAGTAACCGATAGAATAAGTACTAAGCTTACAAAGAATAGGTCCTGAGGTCGATTTGATTCGACTAAAGACGGTGCTCTAGCATGGCCGCAGTCAAATGACTGAAACATGTAAAAGAGTAAAAGAATAAAAGAATTATTTGTAGAAAGGCGTAGGAGTGGCTGTGTGGTAAGTAGCTTGCTTACCAACCACATAGTTCCGGGTTCAGTCCCACTGCGTGGCACCTTGGGCAAGTGTCTTCTACTATAGCCTCGGGCCAACCAAAGCCTTCTGAGTGGATTTGGTAGACGGAAACTGAAAGAAGCCCGTCGTATATATGTATATGTATGTGTGTGTGTATACATTTGTGTGTTTGTATTTGTCCCCCACCCCTCGCCAACATTGCTTGACTACCGATGCTGGTGTGTTTACGTCCCCGTAACATTAGTGGTTCGGCAAAAGTGCCCGATAGAATAAATACTAGGCTTACAAAGAATAAGTCCTGGGGTCGATTTGCTCGACTAAAGGTGGTGCTCCAGCATGGCCGCAGTCAAATGACTGAAACAAGTAAAAGAGAGT
>NC_068996.1:36126842-36128682 GCF_001194135.2 Octopus bimaculoides | reverse complement strand
AATTTAACAAGATTCTTCCCTTTTTCTTTTGGTCTTTCAATATTTCGCTTCCTATCTTTCTTTCTTTCTTTCTTTCTTTCTTTCTTTCTTTCTTTCTTTCTTTCGTCCTTCCTTCCTTCCTTCCTTCCTTCCTTCCTTCCTTCCTTCCTTCCTTCTGTCTTTCTCTCACTTTTTCTTTCTCTCTGTTGATATTTTTATTCTTGCTCCCTCCTCTCCCTCCCTACGAACCCCCTTCCTCGCACTTTTAATGTGAACCTGTCCTTCTTTCCTTTCTTCAGATCAGACAGAATTATGATCCAAGAAAATCCAATTTTGACCATCACGTCTGTCTTGTAATATTATCTACAACATTGTCCAAAGGCTACAAACTTAAGGGCCGCAGATTGTGGAAATAGTCACAGTGGAAGTTGGTCACGGTGGACTAGGTTTACACCTCAGCAGTTGCTGTTCCTCTCTACTTATTTACTTACTTACTTACCTACTTACTTACTTACTTACTTACTTACTTACTGGTGGTGCTGTGTACAACCCTGAATAAAGATTGGAAGAGGGGATGTCATTGCTTCCATAACATTATGTTATGGAAGCAGTTTCTGTGTCTATCTGCGTGTTTTTTTTCTTTTTGTCATCTATGTGTGTGTGTGTACAGAAATAGAAAAAGAGGAAAGAAGGAAGAAAAGAAAGACAGGTAGGCATGAGTGTGTGTGTGAGAGAGAGGGAGAGAGAGAGAGAGAGAGAGAGAGAGAGAGAGAGAGAGAGAGAGAGAGAGAGAGAGAGAGAGAGAGAGAGAGAGAGAGAGAGAGAAAGAGAGAGAGAGTGAGAGAGAGAGAGAGAAAAAGAAAGAGAGAGAGAGAGAGAGAGGGAGAGAGATAGAGATAGAGAGAGAGAGAGAGTTAAAACCCATAAATGTACAAACAAACGGAAAACAGACACAGGTCACCAAATCTTCATCAGTTATCGGCCAGAAGGTCAAACGCAATTTCGCGCCTTCAACGATAATATTGTTCCCTGCTGATAGCGCTGGCAGCATGAAACCGCCGGAAAATGGTGAGACAATGAACGAGGAATCAAACATGATAAAAAGTGAACAAACAAACAAGCAAGAAATAAACAAATATGCAATACAGAAAGTGAACATAGAAACGTGAAAATAGACCTTTGGAGATGGTTTTCACTTACTGACAAGGAATATGGCCGTTGGAACTTACCGTAAAAGAAAACTATGCCTATCACCTGTCCAGGATATTTTTCAGGTTTGGTGTATTTCTTATAAGTATTGTGGTCTGTAGGTGTGGATTGTGTATGACTGGTTATGCTGTATAGTGTAATTGTTCGGCGTCTTTGGTGGGATATTGTACTGTGTTGTGGAGAGATTGATTCGCCTAAGTTGAAGTGTCATAGTCCATGCGAGATCTCAGGAATATTTTATACACTAATATTCGTTTGGTTTTTGACAAATGTTTTGCTTTCTTCTCTTTCATATATATATATATATTTATTTATTTATTTATGTGTTTCAGCCAAGTGGCTGCGGTCATGCTGGTGCACCATATTCTTTTATTCATATTCTTTTATTCTTTTACATGTTTCAATCATTAGACTGCGGCCATACTGGAGCACTGCAGTCAAGTCTTTTTGTCGAACAATTCAACCCAAGCACTTACTTTTAAGCCTAGTACTTATTCTATGGATCTCTTTGCCGAACTGCTAAATTACGGGGACGCAAACACACCAACACCGATTGTCAAGTGATGACGGGGGGGGGAACAAACACAGACACAAAGACGCACACATAGATATATACACACATATATATATATAGTATATATATGTATGTGTG
>NC_068996.1:36125824-36126443 GCF_001194135.2 Octopus bimaculoides | reverse complement strand
ATATACACATATGCATACACACACACATATATATACGATGAGCTTCTTTCAGTTTCCGTTTACTAAATCCACTCACAAGGTTTTGGTCGGTCCGAAGCTATAGTGGAAGAAACTTGCCCAAGGTGCTACGCAGTGTGACTCAACCCAGAACCATTTGATTAGGAATCAAGCTTTTTACCACACACCCAATATGTGTGTATGTATGCCTGTGTGTGAGTGTGTTGTGTGTGTATGTGTGTGTGTATGTGTGTGCGTACGTGTCTGTGTCTGTGCCTGTGTGTGTATGCATTATATATGTACCTTAGCTGCTTTCTTGTATACAAGCAAAGCCACTGCTAGAAAGAATCATTGAAATGAGTCATCATTGATGCAACGTGAGGCTCTTGCATGACTCTTCAGACCGGTGAAACATTTGCACATTCTGTTGCATAATAATGCACAGCTGTGCTGGCTGGCAGAAGGAACAGGTGTCACAATATGACCTCTTTTGACATGCTTTTTCAATCCTCCAGCTGAAAGGCACACTTTTCCACAGGATTGTACATGTTCTGTTATGAACAATAGCCATATCACAATTTTGGTCGATGATGGCTCACCAGGTCATATATATATATATATA
>NC_068996.1:36123180-36125528 GCF_001194135.2 Octopus bimaculoides | reverse complement strand
GTGTGTGTGTGTACTACTTAGTATTTGTATTACTTTTTTATCTCCTATTCCTACACCACCACACCACACCACCACCACACACCACATACCACCCTCCATCACCACCACACACACCACACACCAACCACCACGACCACCACCACACACCACACACAACATCACAACACAAACCACGCACCCCCTCCTCTCCCTCTCACGCCTGCGCGCGCGCATACTCACACATGAATGCACACGTACCTCCACACACACATACACAACACAAACACACATAGACGATGAACACACATACAGACATATACACATATACACACATATACATGCACGTACATACACTTCCACACGCGCGCAACAGAGTGACCCACAGAAATACGTACACACACACACATTTATACAGTGAGAGAACGCACGACAGAATGACACACGAAGATAAACAAACACACACCCATACATGTGCACACACACACACACACACACACACATACACCTTCCCACTCCATCCAGGCACACATACCAGCAAACACATGCTCACACATACATACACGTACATACACTCAACATACACACACATACATACACACACGTACATACATGTACACACACACGGATACACACATTTACGCACACAAACACGCACGAACACGCACAAACGCATATATACCTCCACACACACACAACATACGCATACATGCACACACACATACATACACACATGTGCATACACACATAGCACACACACACACACACGTACACATACACACCCGTACATACAGCGCATACATACATATAGTCACGCACACACAAATACACGCACACACACATGAACGCACATATACCTCCACAGACACAACACACACATACATACACACATTCCCACTCCGTCTACGTACACTTGCCAACTCACACACGCACACATATCCACATATAAACACATGTAAATAGTTAATACCACACACACCAGACAAATATACACAGTTACCACCACACGCACACACCCTGCCATGTAAACAGATACACACGTACCTAGTTACTGTCACACAGACACAAACACGCACACTACCGTACACAAATACATATCGCACACACATGCCACCACCACCACCACACACAGAGGCTACCATACACACACACGCTATCTCACACACACACATGCCACCGCACACACACACGCACACACCCACACGCACACACAGATACCAACCGTTCTTCACATTCTTCTATTCACTTCCGGTCATTCCAAGTGTAACTACAAGTGGACTGTTGGCGACTTTTCCCTCCTTCTTCCTTTTCTTTTGGACTTTCCTATGTCTCCTATTTCTGAAGAAGAGCTTTGCTCGAAACGTAAAACAACCACTCTTTCTTTCCTTCACTGAGCGTTTTATTAATACTTTGCATGTACACGTCCTCACGTTGTTGTTTTTTCTTGTTTTTTTCCTCCATTTTTATCACACACACACACACACACACACACACACACACACACACACACACACACACACACACACACACACACACACACACACACACACACACACACACACACACACATATATGCAACAAGTTTCTACACAGTTTTTTGCGATCACTAATATCGATCACATGGTATTTGTTGGCCCGGAGTTACAATAGTAGAAGATACTCGCCCAAGTTGCTGCGTAGTGGGTCTGAAACTCGAAACGATACGGTTGTAAAGCGAGATTCTTTATGTCAAGCAGCCATACCGTAACATCTACCTTCGTATCATCATTGATAAGTCACGGTTTCATTTCATAAGAATGTCAGAATTTTTAACCACACACTTTAATAAATACCAATATTCACGTAATTGGCGTTTGCAATAATTTCGTGTTACAACATTCTTGTGTAGCTTGAGCATTGTTATGGAATTTGGTAAGTATTCTTTTGTGATCTTTTCAAGATAATAGAGTATTACATCGCTTTAATTGACGGCATCTGGCGCCACTTGTGATTAATAAAAGAAAAAAATAAATAAATAAAATAGACTTTGGATACCACTTAAGAATTTATTTATACTCCCTGTATATTTTATTTTGCAGCACCAGCGTCCTTCCTTGCCAATCTGGCAATTCTCTCATGCCGAAAGTTTCTTTAATTTGCAGAAAAAAATAGATTTTTGAGGATTTTAAACTAAAGTTTCTCTCTGAAAGTTTCAAAGGATGTCGGTAAACACACACTTACACGCACGCATGCACGCACGCACGCACGCACGCACATCCACATATGTATATATGTGTATATATATGTGTGTGTGTGTGTGTGTGTGTGCATGTACAGATATAAACGAGCACACATCCACACATGTATATATGTATATATATATATATATATAT
>NC_068996.1:36122154-36123070 GCF_001194135.2 Octopus bimaculoides | reverse complement strand
TATATATATGCATATGTACATACATCTATGTATATATATATATTCTTTTACTCTTTTACTTTTTTACTCCTTTCAGCCACGCGGCCGCGATCATGCTAGAGCATCACCACTCCTATATGTGCCTTTTGATGAAGTGGATAATACCTTTGGTACAATGCAATGGCGTCCACTTCTGGTGTTTGTTTAACACTCAATGCCGAAATTAGGTTCTAGCTTTTCTATAGTTTTCCATATGTAAGTTATTACATATCTGTCACGCCTTCGCTCCAGGGAGCAAAGTCGCAGCTTTTTCAGCCTCTCCTTGTGGCTCATCAGCTGCACTGTTTCAATCTTTTTAGTGTAGCTCTGTTGGAATGCTTCAAGCTCCGCTGTTATAATTTTTGTGATACATGTATAGAACCAACTAATTGTCGCTAAGACAGTCTAAACCCTCATACTCCAGTTCCCTTCAAACTTTGATAGTGACAACACATTGAATAAACTCTATGGGTACATTTTTAACCAGGATAAAATCTGACTGCAGAGGAACGAACGGGATGCAAATGAAACCCACACAGTATGATATCCATGCAGAAAAAACATATGTCGGACAGAGCTTCAAAGAGAATACATTATGGAAATGACTGTAATAATAAAAACCGAGTAGATTTATTATTCGCCTTATTTGTTATAGTTACCTTGATTCGTTATTTTTTCTCTTTTGCCTTTGTAGTTTGCGAGTACTGCTGTTTTGGGAGTCGTATTTTGGTAGAGAAATAGTAGTTTTGACTGCTATTTCTAATTTTCGGTGTGTGGTGAAGCAATGCCTGCTGAACCCTAAATTTTAATTATGTTTATATGAATTTACCGATAATGGTTTTTTTAACACACCGAACTACTTGGTAAAATTACTAATTATCAATTAATTATTAATTTT
>NC_068996.1:36120681-36121395 GCF_001194135.2 Octopus bimaculoides | reverse complement strand
TCGGAATCTCCTGCAACTCTTCTGGACCATTTCCTTGTTTAAGTTGGTCAATGCTACCATAATCCTTGCCTTCAGTTCATCTTCGGTGTTACAAGGAGTTTTGATGGTCTCTCGCTCAACTGTGACCCACGCGTAGTAATCAAGGGGGTGGCAGTCTGGGGAGCTAGGTGGCCAGATGTTGGGAGTGGTCTCGTCGCAGAAATTGTCTGACAGCCATGACTGGGTTCTCCTGCTTCTGTGACATGGTGCAGAGTCCTGTTGCCAGACATAGTGTTTTCCAGCAGTCACTCACTTCACCCAAGGCAGCACTACTTCTTCCAAGCACTTGATGTAGGACTCCGTATTGAGTTTGAGGCCGTGTAGGAATATGAATAGCGGCGTAACATCGCCATCAATACTGATCAGTCCAAACACCATGATGTTGACTGGATGTTTGATTTTTATCACTCTCGGTACATGTCCTCCGATTGCACTGTCCTCAGATTGACACCCAGACACTCTGAAACGTTCGTATTGGAGCTTCCTGTCCGAATGCTAGCATGCCATTTCCAAATTTCTGGCAGAGTGAATTGCATCATGGTGCTTTTTTTTTTTCCTCACAGTCGGTGCCCAACTGACCCTACTATACTGTGTATTCGATAAAATCAAAAACAAGCAAAACGCGTGCGCAAAATTACAAATGTAAAGTGGTGAGAATTTACCTACCGCAACCTG
>NC_068996.1:36119106-36120597 GCF_001194135.2 Octopus bimaculoides | reverse complement strand
ATGCTTGTGTGTGTGCACGTGCGTTTGTGTTTATTTATGAACGTATGTATGTACGTATATAAAAACACATACATATGCGCATGAATGTATATTATGCACAACGCAGCATGACTCTGAAGAGACGAAATAAACCTAAGTATTAAAAAGCCTAGCTGTGTAAAGGAAAGAAGTTTCTCGACGGCATGCTTTGTGGTTTGTTAACTACTCCTCAGAGAAGTCGTACCGTCTTTCTGTCCTCTTTCAAAAGCATAGAATATTAGACTACTCTGTAAACAAGTAATTAATTATGCTATCAACGTAGTGAATATCTTAATATTTATACTTTTCACGGTTCGTCATTAATTAAACTATATATATATTTTTTTTTATGCACTCTGTCTAGTTAACCAACTAGTTATATCTTTCTTACGTTTACTCTTTGATTTTACTTGTCTCTGTCATAGGACTGCGGTCACGCTGGAGCGATGCCTTGAAGAGTTTTCTCGAAGAAATCTACCCAAGTACTTATTTTATCGGGTTCTTTTTACCGAACCGCTAAGTTACGGCGCGATGAACAAACCGATGGTTGTCAAGCGGGGTTAGGTGACAAACACAAACACATAACCCATACACATGCAACAAGCTTCCACACAGTTTCCACCAAACAAAATTCACTCGCAAAACATTGCTCGTCCCAGAGCCATAGAACTAGACACTTGCCCAAAATGCAGCGCAGTGGGATTGCAAAGCGAGCTTCTCAAGCATACAGCCTTGCCTCTGCACCTATAACTATTTTGAACCTTAGATCAAGTATTAAATTCCTATAGTTTTATATTGAAAAGGTAGATTAAATTCCAGCTACTCTCTCTGATCTATCGAATTGTAATGCTGAGTCCAACAAAAGCATGGAGCTTAAAATATACAACAGAAGCAGCAATTGGCAAGATTTAAAAGCCGTTATTGTTCCTGCTGTTTTCGCTGCTGCTGCTGCTACTACTGTTGCTACTGTTGTTGTTGTTGCTGCTGCTGTTGTTGATGTTGTTGCACAATCGTGATTTGATTAAAAGTGTTCTAGACTTGAACATGCAATAGTTTTACAGATACACTGTCGGTCTAGAGTTACATAATCCGATATGCCCTTCAGGGTGTGATTTTGAGACATATTTAGCTGCTATTTCTAGCAAGTCGATTAATCAGCCGTTGGCACAAGAACCAAAACAGTCCGCAGTGCTCCAACTGATAATCCGACATGGCTGTAGTTACGATGGCTTAAATCTGTGATTCTCAATTATGTTTTGCCTATAGGCCTTTTTTGATTACTATTCTATTCTGGTGAAACCTTATAGCCATTTGGTGTTTAAAAACTAGTTTAAAAGATAATTCCTTCAAAATTCCAATTTTGTTTTTCACACGTTAATTTGTGTAGGTTGAGCTACGTAAAACATCAGAGAAAGAAATTAAGCTGCTACGTTCAATAAATACATCTAAAGGAAAATTAATAGATAGATAGGT
>NC_068996.1:36117662-36118877 GCF_001194135.2 Octopus bimaculoides | reverse complement strand
AGATAGATAGATAGATAGATAGATAGATAGATAGATAGATAGATAGATAGATAGATAGATAGATAGATATACTACTGTAGATCGCTTCTTTACTATTTTGCTTGCGTGAACCCTACAAAATCTTATATGGACCCTAATTGAGAACAACTGGTTTAAATGATCAAAAGAATTGGAAGAACTATCAACGAAATTAGTGATCACTGGTTATTGTGGAATGTATGTTTACCTCTGCTGCCAAAAACAGCCATTTATTGTCTGTCAATATGATTACTAAAATCCTTCATGTACAGTTTGTTGTTGTTGTTGTTGTTGTTGTTCATTCTGCTTTTGTTGTTGCATAACCCCATATCAACCTTGAACGAGCAGTCTTATGGCCAAATAAATTCCAGCCAAGACCATGTCGTCTGCTTACTTATGTGCAGGGAGCTCAGGGCCACGTTCACCCTTTCTGTCACACTATAACGACATGGTATGATTTTAGGGAAACTTGGCTGCTATGTCGCGTAAATCGAATGACCTACTTAAAAGCTTCTTCTTGGGCTAATCATCATATACGAAATTCTCATTAGCTGACTTTCAAGACCTTGTTAAATTTCTTCCAAACACTTTAAATTTTTCAGATTTTCACCAGATTACGTTAAAAAAAATAATATAGTTCTGACAGTTTAAATGGTGATGACAAAAATCGCATTCATTTTTACTCTCCACCAGAAATATAAATTAAGTGGTTACAGACATTTAAAATTATATAATTTTAACTAATCGAAAGCTTCCTTTGACGGCATATCGTCTGTGCTGGTCAGTACACAAACCTTTACGAATCTAACGTTTAATCGTTAATTGTTTTTAGGCGCAGGCGTAACTGTGGTAAGAAGCTTGCTTCCCAACCACACGGTTCCGGATTCGGTCCTACTGCATGGCACCTTGGACAAGCTTATTCTACTTTAAACCTCGGGCCGACCAAAGCCTTCTGAGTGGATTTGCTAGACGAAAACTGAAAGAAGCCCGTCGTATCTATATATATATAAGGTTGAGAATGTGTGTGTGTGTGTGTGTGTGTGTGTGTGTGTGTGTGTGTGTGTGTATGTATGTATGTATGTATGTATGTATGTATGTGTGCATCACTAAAACTCAAGAACTACCCAATCAATTTCATTCAAATTTTACACTTGCCTTACTTAAGGTCCATGCAGTGTCAAGGGCCCCAAAAATTTT
>NC_068996.1:36108831-36111683 GCF_001194135.2 Octopus bimaculoides | reverse complement strand
AGCCGCTCTTTTCCGGAGAACTTTCAGCCCGGAACCAATGGATAGTTTCCAAAAATCTCTGGCCTGGTAGTCCTACTGGGGAGGTCTGCCTGCTCGAGATAAACTTTAGAGGCACAGAAGTGCCGTCAGCCGAGTATGTCCGAGATGCGCGCAAGGACGACGAGACGGTCCTGCATGCACTCGTCCAGTGCCCGAGCATTGCTGACCTGTGGGTTTATGTCAAACACCTACTGTCGCATGTAGGACGGATCCGGTTATCAACTGAATCCATCGTAAAGATCGCCCCCACCGCCTTCCTTTACCGGGAAGGAAAGGTTGTGTTTATATGCCTGGTGGCCATATGGAAAGAGGTCGTATGGTGGACGAAACTGAAGGGATTGAAGACAAACACATTTCTCTTTGATCAATCCCTGGTCAACTTTTTCAAGTTTCACTTGAAAAGGAAAATAAGGGTAAAGAGGAAGTGTTGTCTTCTAACCAGTTTGCTGCAAGGTGGATGAAAGTGGAGAATGGTATGAGGGAATGGGCCTGCCCTGAGCATACACCCGTAGTTGGAAAAAAGGTAAAGTAAAAAGGCAACTGCCCCAAAAGTCTGGGCACCCATGTTTTTTTTTTATGGGGTTTTTCCATGAGCAGTCCTTGAACATCTCCCTATTGAGGATTACACATTGTTGATTTTAAAAATTTTGTTGGTCTTGCTTACACACAAAATCCTCACGTTAACACACACTCACACACATACACACACATTCTCTGTTTCGTCCTGTACTGTCCATAATGTTTTTCCTTTAATGTAAACCCTTGTGTTTAATAAAGAAATCATCATCATCATCATCATCATCATCATCATCATCATCATCATCATCATCATCATCATTATTATCATTTAGCCCTTGTGGCCAATAAAACGAATTTATTATTATTATTATTATTATTATTATTATTATTATTATTATTATTATTATCATTATTATTATTATTGTCATGATTATTATTTGACCTTGAACCTAAGCAAGAAACAATTATTGTTCTTTCTATTGGATTTTCGTGTCACGAAGGACGGAAGTCAAGCAAAGTTGGTAATTGGTTTTAAGACGGATGAATAAAAAGAAAAATTCGATTCATCGTTAGTGGGAAGAGATAAAATTAAGAGAATCAATTTATATGAATTAATAAGTTCTAGTTATTCTGTGATGCTTGTGTGTGTGTGTGTGTGTGTGTGTAGCGGAGCCAGGTATTTAACCAAACTGACCTCGTCGCACTTCTGGTAATTAGAGAGCAAAAAAAATATATTGTTGGTCGGGTTGTAAGAGCGACAGACTGGACACAATAAATAACAAATGCGATAAGCTCGCTGGCTTAGTGGCATTCTCATTTTTGATTTCTAACACGGTTGACTTAACCGGCTTATGAATAGTAAAATCACTGTTCGTGTCCATCTGTCGTGGAATCCATTGTTTTGCGTTTTAGTTCTCTGGTGATCTGTGACGGTTGACTGAACAGCGAGATTTCTCCACCCACTCAGCGTCGCATCAAAGGAAATCAGCGAACATATGTCTCTGTAAATGGACAAAAATAAGCAGGGTCTAATGGGCAACTTACAATAATAACAACAATAAGAACAGGAAGAACAATATAAAAACGGAAAATGGCAACTCATGTGTGATGAGGTCAATGTGATTCACAAACAGTACGATGGTAAGAGCAAAAAAAAAAACAAAAAAAAGCAAACACAGAAAAACAAAGAATTGGCAAATATTTGACACTTTCGGACTGACATACGTGTAGTCGTGGACTGTTTCTGTGTGTGCTCGGGTGTATGAGTGTGTGCTTGTGTGTGTGTGTGTGTTTTGTTAAACAGTATGTGCGTATCTGTATGGGCGTATGAGTGTGTGACTGTTTGTGTCTATGTGTCTGTATATGCGTATGATTGTATGCGTGTGTGTGTGTGTGTGTGTGTGCATGAGCGTGTTACGGGGTGTGTGCGTGTGTATGAGGGCGTGAGTGTGTATATATTTGTGTATGTATATGTGTGTGTGTTAGTGTATATATATATATGTTCGTAATATGTGTGCGTGTGTATGTGTGCGCGCGCGCGACTATGCGCGAGCGCGCATGTAGACATGGTTGTGAGGTTAAGAAGACCACTTTGCAAACATGTGGATTCAGGATCGATCCAACCGTGCAGCACCTTGAGCAAGTGTCATCTGCTATGGCCTCAGACCGACCAAAGCTTTGTGAGAGGATTTGGTAAATGGAAACTGAAAGAAGCCCGTCGTGTATGAATATATGAATGTGCATGTGTGTGTGTGTGTGTGTGTGTGTGTGTGTGTGTGTGTGTGTGTGTGTGTGTCTTTTGCTTGTTTTTGCACCACCACCTCCGCTACTTGTCAACCGGTATTGCTTTGTTAATATCCCCGTAACGTAGCGGTTCGGTGAAACACAACCGACAGGATTAGTACCAGACTTTAAAAAGTTAAGTTCTGAGGTCGATTTGTTTGACTAAACACTTCGAGGAGGTGCTGCAGCAAGGCCGCAGTCCAATGACTGAAATAAGTTGAAGATATGAGAATTCTATATTTCGATTTGACTATGTTTTGGTGCTTGTTGTTGCCGCTGTTACTGCTGCTGTTGTTGCTGTTGTCATTGTTGTTGTTTGTAGTGGTGGTGGTCTTTTTGTTGGTTTTATTGCTGTTGTTAGTGTTTTTGTTGTTGTTGTTGTTGGTGGTGGTGGTGTGTGTGGTTACTGCTGTTGTTGGTTTTATTGTTTTTGCTGTTGTTTATTCGTCGTTATTGTTGTTTAGCTGAGAACGAGAAAAAAAGAACAGACAAAAACAAAAAAAAAAAAAAAA
>NC_068996.1:36106846-36107617 GCF_001194135.2 Octopus bimaculoides | reverse complement strand
TCTCAACAATTTTTCTTTTACTGATGGGCCTCTTTGATTAGTATTTTATTCTCGTAGACCTCCCCCACCCCATATCCTTTAAAAACTAGCCTTATAGATACTTCTTTCAAAATTCCTATTTTGCTTTTGACACATTCACTTGTGTAGGTTTGCACCAGCGCTCCGTAAGAGAACAGTTGAACTACAATGGCCTACAATATGTTTTTAGCCACCCTGAATTTTTGAAATTTCATAGTTTGAAACATGTTTCTTGCATTCTATTACATATTGAATTTTCTCTCATCTTTTGCACATTAATAGATTTTTCAAATGATATTTCACAATGAAAGTGAAAGTAAGTGCAGAAATCAGCGAGTTCAAACGAGGACAAATCATAAGATGTTGTAAGTGCGGCAAGTCAAACAGAGAAATAGCAAAGTTCTTTATAGAAAATCATAGACTGTTAATAATATTGTCAAAAGGTTTCAAGAAGGACACTGTCGGTATTTAATCTCGTTCTGGAAACGCCGAATATTGTTTCGGGTGTATATGTAAAGCACTGTAAGAAAAAAATATCTGTAAAACCTTTATAAATCTTTGTATTGCTAAATTTGCAAAGACAAACCGTTTTATCACGTGACAATTTTACTCTTGTTTTCTCCCATATCAATGAAATTCCCTGGATAATCTGTGATCTTTGACTGGAACAAATGTGCCTTAAAAAAAAAAGATTGGTTGAGTGGTTAAGAAGTTAGCTTTATATGTGTGTGTGTGTGTGTGTATATATATATA
>NC_068996.1:36104876-36106442 GCF_001194135.2 Octopus bimaculoides | reverse complement strand
ATATATATAGTAGAAGACATCTGCCCAAAGTCCAACGTAATGAGACTGACCGCAGAACCATGTGTTTGGGAAGCAAACCTCTTGCGACATAGCCACACCTTCCTCCGCAAACCTACGTACATGTGTGTGTGTGTGTGTGTGTGTGTGCGTGTGTGTGTGCTGTGTGTGTGTACGTGTGTGTGTACGTGTGTGTGTACGTGTGTGTGTACGTGTGCGTGTGTATAGTGATGGGGTTCTAAACTCTAACGATTCAGTTAAAGATAATCTTAAAAAGCACCGAGAATTTCTTAATGAATGAAGGAAAGACAACAGAAAGAAAGCAAGAAAGAAAAAGAGAAGGAAAGAATGGAATAAATCACATACGCACACACATGCACACACACACACATGCACACACGCACATTCACAAACACACACATACGCACATACACAAACACACACATACGCACATATACACACACACATACACGCACGCACGATGCGCTTCTTTCAGTTTCCGTCTACCAAATCCACTCACAAGGCCTCGGCCAGACCGAGGCTGTAGTAGGGTTCCATACCGTGGTACTGAACCCGGAACCATGCAGACTTCTTACTACACAGCCACGACTGCGTATTCTGTATATTTTTGTTTAACATCGATATACTACAAGAAAGCCATAATACTGCAATGCTCATCCTGAGACAGTTTCTAATATTGAAGCATAGCTAAAAGAAAACAGAATATTACTACTATCAGCAGATGTAAGAATCCAGCAGTGGTGATTGAGCTGATAATCATGATTTCTCTGTCTTTGTGCGTCTTCAGTAGTAAGCCTTCACTATCAACTGAATGCCAGGACAAAGTTAATCCTTAAATAATATGGAGAAACAGTGATTAACAAATCATTGATGTTGCAAATGAGTCGGGTAAAAATTCTCTAGAAGATGCTTTCTATCTGACACTAATATACATCTGTGCTTTTTAGCGCTGTATGTCAATACGAGAGGCAAAGCGGCGATCTGGGAGAAGCGTTAACACGCGGAGCGAAATGCTTAGCGGTATTTCGTCTGTCTTTATGTTCTGAGCTCAAATTCCGCCGAGGTTGACTTTTTCTTTCATCCTTTCAGGGTCGATAAATTAAGTACCAGTTGCGTAGTGAGGTCGATCTAATCGACTGGCCCCTTCCTCCAAAATTTTGGGCCTTGTGCCTAGAGTAGAAAAGAATACGAGAAGCTTTCTCAAGACGAATACCGCAGCATTGTCGTTTTCCATAGTACGAGGTGATAGCAAAAAAGCTCTCCGGACTAGTTGTGTAGTGCGCCAACAGATGGCAACACACGGTTGCGTGCGCAGTGAGAGCTAGCAGTGACCTTACTTCGCAAGTTGTGGAATTTGTGTTTTTGTGACCACATTAAATAACATGTACAGAATGATACTCTGAACAAGTATTGCTTCCGTCGCTAATAACATGCCATAGGCATACTCATCCACACAGGCATATATGCATGTACACGCGCGCGCACACACACACACACACACATACACACACACACACACACACACACACACACACACACACACACACA
>NC_068996.1:36101911-36104866 GCF_001194135.2 Octopus bimaculoides | reverse complement strand
AGGGGAGATCCACACCGAGTTCTACAGGAAAGCAGCCAGTAGAGATATGTTTGTCCAATACAATTCAGCACTTCCACTCGGTGCCAAAATAGGATACACCAGAAATGAACTTGCACGCATCCAAGGCAAATGCAGCATAACGGAGGACAAGGTGACCCACACTACACGCTTCCTAGATATATTGAAAACCAACGGGTATACTAGATCCATTGTAAATCGGCTTAAGTACCCAAGACGACCAACATGCCGAACACATAGAAAACCCAGCAACACATGCTTCCTTAAAATACCCCATTTTAGCGAGAGGATAACTACAGCCATCCGAAAAGCCATAAGAAGAGACCGCCACCTCCGCACCCCCTTCTAGTTACGCTAGTGCGCCTAGCTTAACACAATAACTTGTAACTTAGAGTTCTCTTTATCACTTTCCCGACTGAAGCCTAATGGAATAACTTGCCGAAGAGATTCCATCGTCACATTCTCTGCCTATCAAAAGGTACAAGTAGAAAGCACTCCCAAGCACTAATACACCAATAGATAAACCAGAGGACTGGCTGCTATGGATAAACGTATTGTATAGTTGTTGTCTCTGACAATACAGGATTTCGAGAAGTCTATCCGCGAGTATTGAATTACTTAGGAAGAGGGTTCATACGTTGCTTCTTAAAACTATTATAATATGAGCAATGAAGAATGAAACAAGAAATGCGATAAATCCGCAGATCAAGATGTTCTCCGTTATCAAAACATGTGTGGAATTTGGTTCAACCTGGATTCCACCCACTTACTCCCTCCTAACCCACAGAGAAACCACTCCGAGGCATAGATCTGGTGTACGCTAAGATTCTGTTATATCATTCACATTTTTCTGTCGGTGTATTAATGACCTCCTTATTGTCACTTCCGCTTGTTCTTTAACGACCTAGTTACTGACACTTCCGATTGTACTCTAACGGCATATTTATTGACGCATCCGCCTGTACTCTACTGACGTAAGTAACCGTCACTTCCGCCTGTACTCTAACGACCTACTTACTATAAAAGTTGCCATTTTTACGTTAATGACCTCCTTACAGTAACTTCCGTTTATACGTTAACGACCTATTTAGTCTCACTTCCGCCTGTACGCAAACGACCTACTTACTATCACTTCCGTCTATATGTTAACGACTTTCTGCCACTTTCACTTCCGTCCATAAGTTAACGATCTACTTACTCTCACTTCTAAACAAACACGCTCTAATGCAAATGATTCCACAACTCATTTCTCCTTAATCTTCCTCACAGACTTCAACCAGTATCCTTTATGAGAACTAGCCGTCTCATACCAAATATTCACTTCCTCCTTGAAAACATCTACCAACAGACTCATAATATTCTTGATTGTTTCTACAGCACAGACAATCTGTTCATATCAAGCAAAATTGTTACAGCTGTTTCAATTATGCAAATACTTAAATGTTACGTAAAAATATTACATATGAAATATTACAAATATAACAGAAAAACTGCGAAGAAGTGCGGTTTAGTGGTTAGGGGTATTCAGCTCACGATCATAATAATGTCGTAGATGCAATCGTTGAACTGGGCAGTGTGTTGTGTCCTTGAGCAAGGCACTTCACTTCACGTTACTCCAGTTTACTCAGCTGAAAATGAGTCAGGTGCTGGTGCAGTTCCTTTCCTCTCCAGCTCTCACGTTCTTGGTGTGTTACCGGGTTAAAGTATAGGAAAGTCGATAGGTTTGTCTATGTCTGTACGTGATTGCACGGGCATCTAAAACAATTAATGAAAGTATGGTATATGTTAATAAGCCTTACTCAGTCGCAGGTAACGGCTGGCCAAAAGTTTAATAGTAACTAATTAGTATTTTTGTTACTTCGTAATTATTATTTAAAGCCGTAAGAGTGTCAAAATCAATTTGGTCATCCTAGGCAGCAAGCTGGCAGAATCATGAGCATGTCAAATATACTGCTTAACGGCATTCACTCCTCTTTATGTTCCGAGTTCACATTCCATCGAAGTCAACTTCATCTTTCATCTTTTCGCAGTCGGTGAAATAAGTTTCAGTTGAGCCCTGGGGTCGATGTAGTCGGCTAACCACATCTACCAAAATTTCAGGCTAGGTGGTTATAGCGTCGAGCTCGCAGTCATGAGTAGTGAATTCGATTCCTAGACCAGGCTGTGTGTTATGTTCTTGGGCAAGATACCATTTTATTTCACGTTGCTCCACTTCACTCAGCTGTAGAAATGAGTTGTGATGTCACTGGTGCCATTCTGTATCGGCCCCTTTCCCTTTCCCTTGGATAACATCAGTGGTGTGGAGAGGGGAGGCTGGTATATACGCGCGCGCACACACACACATACATAGATAGATAGATAGATAGATAGATAGATAGATATGACAGGCTTCTTTGAGTTTCTGTCAACCAAATCCACTCACAAGGCTTTTGGTCGGTCTGAAGACACTTGTCCAAGGTGCCATGCAGTGGGACTGAACCCCGGAACATGTGATTGAGAAGTAAGCTTCTTTTCTACTCTCGGGACAAGGCTCGAAATTTTGGATTAGATCGACCTCAGTACGCAACTGTCGGCAAAGTTGACCTCGGCGAAATTTGAACTCAGAACGTAACGGCAGACGAAATACCGCTAAGCATTTCGGCCGGCGTGCTAACGTTTCTGCCAGCTCGCCGCCTTAAACTTCTTACCTCACAGCCACGACTGCGTTTGTATATATACATCTATATACACACTGGATTGCCGTTTACATTTATGCGACTACCTTTATATTTAATTTTTCTAAGGTTGATAAATCAAGTGTCAGTCCAAATACTGCGACCATTTCTTCTTCTTCTTCTTCTTCTTCTTCTTCTTCTTCTTCTTCTTCTTCTTCTTCTTCTTCTTCTTCTTCTTCTTCTTCTTCTTCTTCTTCTTCTTCTTCTTCTTCTTCTTCTTCTT
>NC_068996.1:36096766-36100786 GCF_001194135.2 Octopus bimaculoides | reverse complement strand
ATAATAATAATAATAATAATAATAATAATAATAATAATAATAATAATAATAATAATCTTTTCTACTCTAGGCACAGGGCCCGAAATTTTGGGGGAGGAGGCCAGTCGATTAGATCGACCCCAGTACGCAAGTGGTACTTATTTTATCGACCTTCGAAAAAGCGGAAGTTAAAGTCGACCTCGGTGGAATAAGAACTTCAGTTCATGTATTTGATAACTGATATGTCCTGGCCAGGCATCAACTTGTTTCAAACTTCCTCTTTTGAAGGATCTTCAAGAATAGGTTACAATTCAAGAATGAAGATAGAACCTAATTGACATGGATCCACCTTGCTGGTGATGGATCCGTCCATGAGTCTGTTGACAGGATAATATGGAAATGTTTCCCTACTTCTCTCCAAGGCAACATGTATTCGTTAAATTAGTTTGAGCGAGGAGGAGGGGTAGGGTATTTCTATTTATTCCCCCCTCACCCGACGAGTGGGATAGATGCGGTTGATGTTCAGTTTAACATGAGTGGGAGTCGGTGTGTGGAGAAAGGAAGGGAGAGATAGATAGATAGATAGATAGAGAGAGAGAGAGAGAGAGAGAGAGAGAGAGAGAGAGAGTGTGCGTGTGTGCGTGTGTGTGTGTGTGTGTGTGTGTGTGTGTGTGTGTGTGTGTGTGTGTGTGTGTGTGCTTGTGTGGTTGGGGAGAGTGTATAAAGAAGGAACAGTTCTGGGATGAAGGATTGGACATAGACTTTACAAAAGGAAAAGAGAGATCGAAATCAGACCCCAAAAAAGAAACATCAGAACCCGGTAGGCATGGATGGGTTGATGTGATTTACCCACCCTTGCCCATGTGACCTATTCCTCTCCTCATCCCGTTTTACGCCCCAGATCCTCTTGTAAGCTTTGTGTCCAATCCTTCTGCAAAACCGTTCCTCCTTCACATACCATCCCTAACCCACTCTCTCTCCCAACTCCCTACCTCACCTTCTCTCCCACTTCTTTTTTCCAGATACCAAGCCCCACTCATGTTAAACTGAACATCAGCCGCATCTATTTCACTGGTCTGGTGTGTGTGTGTGTGTATGTGTGGAGGAGTTTTATGCTATGGACCCTACTCTTTTTCTTCTCGCTCTGACTAACTTAACGAATACATGTTGCCTTGGTCAGAGGTAGATAAACATTTCCATATTACCCAGTCAGCAGAATCATGAACGGATTCACCACTAGCAAAGTGGATCCATGTCAATCAGTTTCTTTCTTCATTCTCGAAGTGTATCTAATTCTTGGAGATCCTTCAGTAAGGGAAGTTTGAAAAAGCTGATGCCTGGCCAGGACATATCAATTACTAAATACATGATGTTGTTATTTATGCAATATCTTTTTCTCCTCCTACTTCCGTTTGAAACGAGAAAATTTATCTACAGCTGCTGCTGTTAATGCTGCTGTTGCTGTTATTGTTGCTGCTGCTGCTGCCTGTTGTAGTACAGCTGTCAATGACCTTAATTCTTCAGTGACAAATGCACATCTGTTGCGCAACAGGATTACACGAGGTCATGGCAACCTGATCGTCCCGATGCACCACGAAGTTTCTACGCATCGCTAACAAGTTGACGGCAATACGAACAATCGAAAGAGGTTGACCTACTTGAAAACACCACCCAAGTGTCCCTCAGATCATATGCTACTGTCTAAAAACGGAAGGACACATTAGATAGTGCAATCCAGCAAAATAAAGTCGGGATGGTCACAACCGGAAATCTTTTGATAATAGTCTTATTCGCTCAGAGATTAAACAACTGACAACAACATTAAGAACTGTTATATTTAGATCCCCACACCCCGCACTTCTTCTCTTCTCTTTCCTCTCTTCTTTTCACTCTTATTACTCTTCTCTCTTAGTTGCTTAGTTCTTCATTTTGCCTCTGGTTTCATTCCCAATATTCTCTTATGACTAACAATTACAGCGTGGAAGACCAAACAAAAAGACTGTTAACTTCACTTAAACGTTTGTTTATTTGGTGTCAAGATTTTCGTCGGGCCAACTGTGACCTAGTCACTGATACAGTTCCCCTACAAGTTAAAAGTCACTGTGTGTTTTTTGAATGGCTACAATCTGTCTTCCACTGTTTGTAAATGTTTTAGTTTCAAAGCCCGTCTCAGAGCAAATCATTTGTCTCGCAAGTGTACATCTTATGACTACGTTTTAAAAGATTTATCACCCTAAGCTAAATATGGTCGAGAAGAACATCTGATCGTGAATCTATCTTCTGTTTTTATTCAATTTCTTCTTCGTTTTTGTTTTTGTTTATCAATTGGTTAACAATCTAAACTATTACTTAATCTATTTTTTGATTAATCGTTCGGTCGATCAATCAACCAATCAAATAGATTTGTCGTCGCCATTCACAGCATCATCAATGACATGGCCTCTCTACTTCGGTTGCACGTGAATATGCATGCATGTATATATGCATACGCGTATATGCACGCGCACGTAAGTGTGTGTGTTCCGGGGGTTCTGGACAACAAGCGGTCGAATGAATTACACCACAACGATTTACAGGTCTCGTGTTTCATTGTCGTTCAATCAAACGCCTTTGGTTCGCTATTACTGAGCTTTGTGAAAGTGCATAGCTCGGTGGCTAGAGCATCGGGGCTCACAATCATGAAATAGTGAGTTCGATTCGCGGACCTGGGTGTGTATTGTGTTCTGTAGCTCCAGTTCATTCAGAAAAATGAGTTGCGACGTCACCGGTGCTAAGCTGTATCGGTCTTTTCCCCTCCTTTGGATATCAGTGGCATGGAGAAGGGAGGCCGGTATGCATGGGTGACTGCTGGCCTTCCATAAACAACCTTGCCTGGGAGAGGAACTTTCTAGGTGCAATCCCATGGTCATTCATGACCAAAGAGGGTCTTTACTGAGATTCAGTAGCTCGACACCATCACGCTGTATATTCAACATGTTGTTGACGTATTTAATGCAGTCAGTAATTAATCAAACTAATTAACTGTGGACAAATTATGTCAAGTTTTTAATAAGTGAATAATATTCCTTATCTTCTTCTTCACTGAACTTTTGCTCCGATCTTAATATGCGCCCAGCTTTCCAAGAAACATCATCATTATCATCATCATCATCATCATCATCATCATCAACAACAACAACAACAACAACAACAACAACAACAACAACAACAACTCGAGACATAAAGGCGGCCTCTTACGTGGTCGATGGACCTCCTGGAAATAGCAGCCTGATCAACTAAAATCATATCCTACCGTATTAAACAAAGAAAGAAGACATTGGACGACGTAATCTTGCTTTAGCACAAAATTGGCGGGATGGTCACGGATAATGAGAATTCGATCACGGGGCTTACTCGGTCGGGACTGGCAGAGAGACTAACAGCAGCGACAACAACAATAACAATACCAAGGCATTGAGCCTACGAATACGCCTCTACTTAGTCACTTACACTGTTTAAAATAATAGGTATATCTCCAGGAAATATATGCCACATCGTCCTAAAAACGCAAGTGTACATTAAACAACATAATCATGGATATAAGACGGGATGACTATAACTGGAACGTTTCTAGTCATAGGCCTGATTGGGACTTAGGGTAATGGAGATACCAACAGCGGAGGTAATGCTAGTGGTGGAAGCAGCAGTGAAGAAAGCAGCAGAGGTGGAAGCAGTAGCGGCGGTAGCAGCAGTGACAGAAGCAGCAGCGGTGGCAGTTGCAGCGGTGACGGCAGCTACGGAAGCGGCAACAGCGGGACAATAACGCTGGCAACAACAGTGGCAGCAGCGGTAACAGCAGCAGAGGTACAGGCAGCGGCAGCAGAGGTACAGGCAGCGGTGATAGCAATGATGGCAGCAGCGAGAGCAGCAGTGGTATCAGCAGCGATTGCAGCAGAGTCGGTAGCAGTAATGGCGGCAGCAGCCGGAGAAGCGGCGGCAGCAATGGCCGTAGCAGCAGGAGCAGCGGCGGTAGCAGTGGCCGTAGCAGCAGGAGCAGCGGCG
>NC_068996.1:36092668-36096405 GCF_001194135.2 Octopus bimaculoides | reverse complement strand
AGCGGTAGCAGCAGCGGCGGTAGCAGCAGCGGCGGTAGCAGCAGCGGCGGTAGCAGCAGCGGCGGTAGCAGCAGCGGCGGTAGCAGCAGTGCAGCCGTATATGTGGAGAGGTGAAAGCAATGGCTGAGGAGCAGCGGTGGGAGTTTACATCCAATGTTGTAATTCAGTTCTGCTTGTTACCAACATTCGAATAAGACCACTGTTTCTCTTCAAGTGCGAGTTCTTCCTCCAACACAGCTTTATAGATGTTCAGACCTGATATTATCAGCACTAATCTCACCGGCTCGTGAAGGCCCAGGAAAGCCGTAGAGATCAACGGACATGTCCCTCCAGTCCTTGCCAGATTAGAATGGTGGGTTTTTAATTGAGACAACAGGTCAACAATTTTGAAGAGAGGTATGTAGTCGATTGCGCCAACCTTGGTACTGCAGTGATTATTTTACTTTATCGATTCCGAATGGATGCAAGGCAAAGCTAACTAAGCGGAATTTGAATTAAGAATGTACAATGAACTGAAAGAAATACTGCAAAATATGTTTGCTCTTATGATTCTGCCAAATAAAATGAAAATGTTGTTGACCATTTAAACCACTGTTTCTCAACCATTTTTTTTTTTGCCTATGTGCCTCTTTGAATCCTATTTTACTTGTATGTATCCTCCTAGTCATCCGACATTTAAAAAAAAGCCCCATTATATATTTATAATTAAATATTATTAGGAAGTGTATAAAAAAAAATAAAGATATTTTATATATTGCAGTAATATAATCAGTTTATTGGACATAAATTTAAACAACAAAATCTTCTATGGATCTCCAAGGGCCATGTTGACCCCAATTGAGAAGCATTGATTTAAACAATGCAGCTACTCTTTTAAAAGAATCCTTCCAGAAAATCTTTGATTCTGTTCCAAACAGTTTGGAACAGTCGGAACAGTTTCCAACATGCGTTACGACATCACGCAGATAATCTCACTGTTTGTCGCTGAATTAAATTAAATCTAATTAATTTTCACAAATATTTGGTTATGAAATTACATTCGAGAGTTGACATCATCAGATCACGTGACTGTCGACGTGTGATATATTTAATTGCTAACTAAACTTAGTGCAGCACAAATTTCTGTGTTATTATTATTATTATTATTGTTCAGTAGTTTTATTTTTATAACGTGCTTTCACTTCACTACCGAGCGCAGCTCTGTGCGCCTTGGGTATGTGCTGTAGTTTGCTGTGGTGCTCTTATGTTTACTGTATTGAAAGTGTTTTGCGTAGAATGTGTGCAGTACCCAGTAGTGCAATTTTCTGTATGTTATATATATTTGTAAGTCCTGGTGTTTTTGTTATGTATATTTTATATGTATGTGTTGTTGCGTTTTCGTTTTTTAGGTAGAGCACTGCTGTGAAATAGGCGTGTAGGATCGAATATTATTATTATTATTATTATTATTATTATTATTATTATTATTATTATTATTATTATTATTATTATTATTATTATTTTATTTTATTTTTAATAGTGTGTCTTCAATGTGAAAAGATTTGAAAGCTCTCAGTTAAAGTGCTGTACCCTAAAACCATTTCTGTTTAACTCTATCTTTCCCTTGATCATATATATATATATATCGATTATACTGATTTAAACGCCAATCAGCTCAATGCCTAGTTTTAAATATTTTGTAACGTTTTCAAACATATTGATACAAACTTCTGTTCAATATCTTAAAATTTGTATGGAATACATTTTTAGATGAAACATATTAGTTTGTACCCTTAATTGCATATTCTCTCTCCTTTTTTTTTTTTTAAACATTTCTTGTTTTTCAAATTGACTTTGGTCTCAGCATCTACATGGTTTTAATTCTCAGCTGAACTGTGCAGACGGGGTGCAGCTGTAAGGTAACCTGAGTAACATCATCTCCACTTTTTTCTTACCTCCCAGCACCGACCATATCAATATATGACAACATAGTTTTGAAAGCTGTTTTCATAATATGAGCTGATAAAATCCCATTTTGTATGTTTTAATGTTTTAAGAGGCAAGTGAGGAATACAAATCTCTCATATCAATTTCGAAACATTCCTTTTTAGAATGCTAGAGTTCAGATGTCTTCGACGTAGGATTCTTCAATGAAAATTATGACCATGAAAAACAAAAGAACAAAAAAACAAAAAAAAAAACGAGATTTAGAATAGACTCAGCATTTTAGAGTAAAAAAAAAGCTAATGATTTACTGGGGAAAAAATATGTATTAAAATATAAAACACGTGTTTGAATTTTGCTGGCGAATGCTTGCAGATGCTGACTGCATGCTGCCAAAGCGTGGGATCCTTTTAGCCTTGATGTAAGAAAAATACTGAAGGGTGTGTCTTCTTTGCAGGAATTAATGCATTCCCTGCAGAAGTACATAGCAACATGACTGTTATCAAATTCTTTAAAGCACTGAGATCATGTTATAAAAAAATTAAATTTTTCAGTGAATCTAATTGGTTCTCCACACACGTGAGAGCCTTTTACATGGTCGCTCGACCTGCTACACATAAGAGTCATATTTACTCAAATCCATTCCCTACCTTCTTAAAAAAAAAGTAAACAACAATATCACTGCGTGGCACCTTGAGCAAGTGTCTTCTGTAACCCCAAGCTCACCAAAGCCTTGTGAGAGAATTTGGCTGACAGAAATTGAACGAAGCCCATCGTATCTATCTATCTATCTATTTATCTATCTATCTATCTATCTATCTATCTATCTATCTATCTATCTATCTATCTATCTATCTATCTATCTACCTATCTATCTATCTATCTATCTATCTATCTATCTATCTATCTATCTACCTATCTACCTATCTATCTATCTATCTATCTATCTCTATCTATCTGTCTGTCTGTCTGTCTGTCTGTCTGTCTACACACACACACATATATAGATAGATAGATTTGTGTGTGTGTGTGCGTATGTTCGTATGTATGTATGTATACATGTATGCGTGTGCGTGTGTGTGTGTACATCTGTGTTTGTACCCTACTACCGTTTGACAACGGGTGATGGTTTGTTTACGTCCCCGTAATCTAGCTGTTTGCCAATAGCACCCAATAGAATAAGTATCAGGCTTACAAAAAATAAAAATAAAAAAGAGAGAGAGAGAAAGAAAAAATAGTACTAAGGTCGATTCATTCGATTAAAGATTCTTCAAGGCAGTGCCCCAGCATGGCCGCAGTCTAATGATTGAAATAAGTAAAAGATAGAAGATAAAACAAAAGCATATAAGACAATGTAGTTCTATAGGGCTTTCCTATCAGTAGGTTATCTCCCTTGGCTAGGCGGCGCTCCATGTAGACAATTCAACTTCCGCAGACTACCCACGCCATTGTTATTGTTTTACGTCTTATCATGGATATAAAGCAGCTCAGTGATTCAGCTATCGAAATACTTACTGTGCCTGAGTTAAAGAAATATTTAAGATTATATGGACAGTATGTTATTGGAAGAAAGGCGGACTTAATTGAAAGGTTGAAAGGTATAAAAATTCTGTGGATGAAGAACGTCAACAAAGTAAATTCATCGGACGATAAGTCTGAAGTATTCTGCAAATAAGTTAAATACGGTTTTACGTGGGCATAGCTTTCAACAACCATTCACTGATTTGGCCATGAGCATGATGAGGTGTAGAAGAGGTAGAGACAGTCACACTATAAAGTCTAATAATTAGAGGAATATTAGATTCAATGCTGTA
>NC_068996.1:36091020-36092045 GCF_001194135.2 Octopus bimaculoides | reverse complement strand
ATGCTGGGAACACATTTGGCTATTTGCAGTGTAAACAAAGTCTTTCCTCACAAGTCTCGATCTCTGAAGCCAAATACGACGAATAGCTACGTTTGCAGGATATCTATGTAGTGAAATAACTTTGCCGTCTACATTCTTCCCTCTATAGTGGCTGCATATACAGCAGTATTTGCGTGATTTCTTTGGAAACATATTAACCGGTTAGTACAGTATGTGAGTCGTCTGCGGAAGTTAAAGCAAGTCACTGAGCATGCGTACATGTCATACGGGAGAGTTCCAATCAGGGGTGGATAACAACCTTATAGGAACCCCCTATATACCCATAAATCGATGGAATGGTCATCCGGCATACTCTGGAGGCATAGGCTTGTATTATTAGGATTCAATAATGACGGCAACAATAACAACATTTAACAAAGACAATATTAGATGCCGTAGACAGGCAGCCACCTATCATATCGTAGAAGCGTGACGTGTTGACAAAGGCTTGTACTTCCTCCATTCAGACTCCCAATCCATTCGTCTCTACATCACTCATTACCCTTGTCGTGTGTGCATATCACCCTCTTTCGGTCCTGCACTAACAGCTATGCCAGTTCCTTTCTCCCCACCCACACCCTTCCAATACATCGTCCCTCTGGAATCTCTTCCTCGCTTATGTCTTTTCTGCAGGTGTTGACTGACAAAATATTCAAGGAGAACATTAATGGCATCAATTTCACCAATCTCGAAGGACCTGCAAAGAACAAGGGCACTTCACATTTCTGCAAACTCAGCAAGAAAAAAAAAAAAGCCTGTAAGTATGTACCCAGTGCGATTCTATCTACCTAAGTACATCCGCCTTTAAACGAAGCATGTCGTGTCAGGCAGTGTAAGCTAAGAAAAATATTGGTTTCAAATTTTAGCACAAGGCCAGCAATTCCGGGGTTAGGGGCCTAGTCGATTACATCAAACCCAGTACTCAAATGGTACGCATTTTATCAAAGCTGCAGAATCATCTCAAAAAGTGTTAGAGTTTCACGTTT
>NC_068996.1:36088749-36090502 GCF_001194135.2 Octopus bimaculoides | reverse complement strand
ACCTGGAACGATGTTGTTGGGAAGCAAGCTTCCGACCCTGAGCCTGGAGGATTTAGATTTTGTTCAGTGAACGCTACATCCACCGCAAATGCATCGCTTGTGATGGAGATTTATGTTGAGTTATACCCTTATTATAGTATAAGAGTTACTTTACCAATACGTGCAATGTGTTAATAATAAAACCGTTACGCCCACCTTTGCTTTACTTTAGTGTGTGCGTGTGTGTGTGTATGTGTGTGTATTTGTGTGTGTGTGTGTGTGTGTGTGTGCGTTCACTCAAAAACATTCATATTCATACACTTAGACTTATATGCAGTTTTAAGATATATCTTGTAGATGCTCTGGCATGTATCATCAATTGTTATAAAAGTCAATAAGTAATGCCTAAATTTATTGTCAACATGAATTTTACAATATACTTGGTGTGTGTGTGTGTATATATAATATGTGTGCATGCATTTGTGTGTGCGCGTGTGAGTCTGTGATGTAAAGTTAAAAAGCATTACATACAGTTAAAGACTACAACACATAAAGAATAGAAAACAATGAATAAAGTGACAAAATAACGCTTGCGAGAAAAAAGGTGTATGACGCTTCGAACGTTAGTCTTTCTTCTAAAATAAGATTTAAAAAATAGTGATGAAGTGTAAACATAGAAAGGTTAAGACGGGAGAGGCAAGAGGAGGAGGGACGGGAAGAGAAGCAGAGGGAAGAAAGAGTAGGAGGAGTGTGGCATATATTGAGCGCGGGAAAATTTGAGGTGGTGGGGGCGGGACGAAAAGGAGAGCAGGAAGGAAAAACTTTAAACCAGGAGAGATTGCCGTTCTATGATGTGGTGTCGGAAAAAGCGGTATGGGTATGTGTGTAGGTGATTGCACAAAGTGTGTGTAGCACTTAGTAGCAGACTTGGTGGAGTTATGTTTGCGTATGCATTAAATTGCATTACTCTTGTATATGAATTTGAGTTCAGGGTGTATCTCAGAGATTGCAAGAGCGTGTATGTGTGTGTGTGCTTGCATGCTCGTATGTGTGCATATCCGTGTATGCATGCGTGTGTTTATGTGTGTATGTGTATGTGTGTGTGCTTTCATGTTTGTGAGTATGTGTGCATATGCTCGCAAGTTTGTGTGTATATGTATGTGTGTGCTTGCATGTTTGCGGGTAAGTGTATGTTTGTGTGTGTATGTGTGTATATGCGTGTGTGTGTGTGTGCTTGCATGTTTGTATGTATGTGTGTGTAATTCAAATACGCGTTTTGGTTAAAGAATAAAATATCTGCGTGTACGTTTCTGACGAGTTTATGTGAATTTGTGTTGTATTTCGTACGCGCACGCGCGCATGCATGTGGGAGCGCGTGTATATATGTTTGTGTGCGTGCGTGCGTGTGTGTGTGTGTGTGAGTGTGCGTGCTCGCGTAATTGAAACGACGTACATAGGTCATGGAATGATTGTGTGCGTGTGTAAATTATATAGCGTTATTTAAAACGCGCGTGTATGTGTGTGTATGTCTGTCTGTATGAGTGTGTTTGTGTGTGTGTGTGTATTTGTCTGTCTGTATGAGTGTGTGTGTGTGTGTGTGCCTGTCTGTATGAGTGTGTGTGTATGTGTGTGTAAATATATACGCCAGGAGTGTGGTATACAGTGGTGTAGATAAGTCGAATGCAATGTAAATCGTTTCTTTTTTTCTTTTTTGCTTTGTCGTGTATGCGCTGCCCGTGTAATTCAATTTCAAGTTTTGGTATAAGAATAATGT
>NC_068996.1:36084544-36088710 GCF_001194135.2 Octopus bimaculoides | reverse complement strand
TGTGTGTGTGTGTGTGTGTGTGTGTGTGTGTGTTAGTGTGTGTTAGTGCATGTGTGTGTGTCAAAGGACAGCAAAAGCCGAAGAGGTAATATGTATAGCTATGTATCTCTTTACTGTATATGTTTGTGTGTGTGTGTGAGAGAGAGAGAGAGGCGGGGATGTGTATGCGAGTGTGTAAGGGAGCTGTGGTCGGACGACCGGGGAGAAGGGAGTAAAGACATGCATTGGTGTACTTTTTGGAGCTGACAAAACGGAAACATCATGTATTTGGCGTGTGGCGTAGCGCGCGTGCGTGAGTGCACCAATGTGTGTGTATGTGTATGTATGTATGTGTGTGTAGAAATTGCGTGTGTCATGTGTTCTTTAAGTGGGAGTGTGTGTGTTTCTATTGTGTAAATGAATGGGTGTGGATATGTGAGTCGTACGCTCGTGTGTGTAGTTAGATAGCTGTATGAGCTAAAACAAGGTGTATGTTACAGGAAGAGTCGAGAATATATACGGTCCGATGTAAAAAGTATGAGTGTGTGTGAGTGTATGTGTAAATGTGTCTGTGTGGGGTGTATGAGCCAGGATTATATGCGCGCGTATGTGTGCATGTATACATGTGTGGGTGTAGGGGTGTACGTGTGCAGTGTATGTGTGTGTGTTTAGGCGGCTGGGAAATATGCGTGTATATATCTGAAGAGATGCATGTTAGATAAACTGGGAAGAGAAGTTAAGCCAAAGGTGCAAAAGTTTGTAGAAAGAAGATGAGCTTCTGTTCCTTCTGAAAACGAGAGGCAGGAGATCCAAGGATAAGTTGAGGACCGAGAAGTACTAAGCAGAGTGGTCGGAAGGTCGACAAGTGACCAGTTATCTCTCAAGTACTCCACTAACCTATCAGATAGACGGCAGCCCATTTACTCGAGGGTAAAATTATTCGCACAAGGAATATCTGAGCGCGTAGGTAAGGCTTAATGGAAATGCATCAGTAAGATTTCCTAATATCGAGGAAGCTGTGGTTGTGCGGTGAGGATGGTGATGTTAGGAAAGAGTAAGGGCAAGCGCAACAGAGGGAACAGAAACAAGACAGTAAAACAGAGGTTCTACTGCGGAAGTGGGGACATGAAGAGACGAGGGGTGACATGCTCGGATTGAAGGCTACACGAACACCACCATTAGTCTACTAATTCATGGGGCGTTCTGCTCACTCTCGACTTTGTTTCTCACCGCACCGCACCACACCACACCACATTAAACATACACCACCTAATTCTGCGCCTTTAACATTTATATCTAATTTCACATTTGAGCTCTCAACAACCGATGGAGTCGAAGGAGCAACATGGTGTCATATGGTGCATTTCTGGCGTTGCGAATATGTCAGAACGCATCTTTCTACGGTTCTGAAACGAAGTGTTCAACTCAAGCACATAATGCATTGTCCGGTCCAGGTATCGAAACCACAATCTTACGATCTTGAATCCAACACTTTAAACGACAGTCTCCACTCTCTATGTCTGACTACATCCAATTTCTCCGAGAGAAAAATGATAGATAAAGACAGTAAGAGAGAGAGAGAGAGAGAGAGAGAGAGAGAGAGAGAGAGAGAGAGAGAGAGAGAGAGAGAGAGAGAGAGAGAGAGAGAGAGAGAGAAAGAGAGAGAGAGAGAGAGAGGAGAGTTTGAATAGACCACAGTAGTCAATTGATATGCTTAAAATAGCAGTCAAATCTCTCTAGATTCATACGCTCTTGGTTTATTAAAAACGAGATTGGAAAATGTAGTGCTTGTTGTGTTGTGTTGGTTATGTTATGTTGTATTCCTACGCTATTGTGTGACCTGCTGGTTTTTGTTGCCTTGTGTTGTGTTGTCTTGTTCCAGTTATTTTATTGTTATTGTCTCGTCTCGTGTTGTGCGTCACCTTGCACAGCTCTCAGTCAAAATTCCCGCCATTCAGCAACGGTTAATCCGTCTAGCTGAAATTTAAATCAAACACTTCCGGTTGTCTTTCTGTTTGTCTCTTTTACACAGAGTTAGCAAGAATATCGTGGGTTAACGTTATAAACCACACTTCACTTGTTTCTTGCTTTCTAAACTATTCTTCTTCTCTATTTTCTGTCTGTAGAATTATTAAATATATATATATATATTTTAAAATCAGATCCTACCCACCTCTTCAAGCATATTCTCATATTTTTTTTTAGTGAAGTTGACTTGGAAACTGTTGATGTTTTCAGTTAATGAGATTTTTTTCTTCAGTTTAATTAGATTAAGAAAATAAACGAAATAAATTTCTGCTTTAGATATAACAAACGTGACATACATACATCTTTCTGCTTATCTTTATCTATCTATCTATCTATCTATCTATCTATCTATCTATCTATCTATCTATCTATCTATCTATATATATATATATATATATATATATATATATATATATATATATATATATATACATCTGTCTGTCTGTCTGTCTGTCTGTCTGTCTGTCTGTCTGTCTGTCTGTCTGTCTGTATCTCTCTCTCTCTCTCTCTCTCTATCTATCTATCTATCTATCTATCTATCTATCTATCAATCTCAATCCCATATACATACATACACACATACATACACGCATATATACATATAATATACGCAGAAACATACATGCAGATACACACATACACACATATATATATATATAGATATACATACAATCATGTGTGAGTTTGTGCGTGCTTGCGTGCATGTGTGAGTGGGTGTGTAAATATGTATAAAACATACAAATATCCACACGTGTGTATACAGATTTCGGTGAACATTATATGATTATTTTGCTGGTTGAGATTTTAAAGAAAGAGAAAAGCGGGAGAAGCGTGTAACCAATGTGGCCTGATGGAGGGGGGGGGGAAGGAAGGGGGTGTTGGGACAGGAAGAACATAGAATACAAGTGGACAGCTTGACAACGACGACGATGATGATGATGATAATGACGATGATAATGATGATGGTGACGACGATGGTGATGGTATTGGTTGTGTAATGATAGCGACGAAATTGATGGTGGTGGGGATGATGATGATAGTGGTGGTAGTGGTGGCGGTGGTGATTAAGAAGATAAAAAAGAAAATGCAAAGAGAAATAACAAACAAGAAAATGAGAAAAGAAAGGAAAAGAAAAGAAAAAGAGCAAGAAAGAAAAAGAAGAAAGAAAATAAAGACAATAAATAAATAAACCGCAAAAGAAAATCAGAAAAGGAAGGTAAGAAGGAAGGAAGGAAGGAAGGAAGAAATAGGAACGAGAAGTTTCTGAGAATAAAGAATTTTTCGAAATGTTTTTGAACACGAAAGTCTGTTATTACCATTCCTCTCTTCCAACACATCCGACTTGTTTTTCTCCTCTATACAACACACACACGCACACACACACATACACATATATATTGACACACACACATACATACATACATATATATATATATATACACACAGACATACACATACATACATACGCACACGCAGAGACCTCCCCCCTCCTCTATTACTTCAAGTTTCTTATTCCTATTCACTCGCAATTCTCTCTCTCTCTTTGTCGCTCCCTATCTCACTCCCTTTTCCCTCTCTGTCTTCTCCTTATCTCTCTTTTCTCTTATCGTCCCTCCTCTTTTTCTCTCACCCTTTTCCCGTCCTTTTTCTCATTCTTCTCTTCCTCAATTAATCACCCTTTTCCCCCTCCCTTTCTTTCCTACCTTTACTTTCTCTCTCTCTCTCCCATATCCAGGCTATTTTATGCCATTTTTTCTTACCCCTCCCTTCCACTCAATCCCATCCCTAAATCTTTATCTTTCTCTATCGCTCACAACTTCCTCCTACCACACACACACACGCGCGCGCGCACGCACACACACACACACACACCACACACGCTCTCCCTCTTCGTTTTATCACTCCCTCCCTCCCTCCGTTCCCCTTCTTTCCATCGTTCTCACGCTGCCTGTTCCCCACCGCCATTCTCCCATCTTCCCTATCCCAGGGAAATACTGACACGCGTACACAGGTTATCAGTAGCAGAGTTATAGGATACACGTGTGCGTGTGTGCGTGAGAGAAAACATGTATGCGCGCATGTGTATGTATGGTGTGTGTAGCATATATGAATGTACGTTTGTGTCTAGTTGTTTGAAGTGTGTGTATATATATATATAT
>NC_068996.1:36082879-36083956 GCF_001194135.2 Octopus bimaculoides | reverse complement strand
TATATATATATATATATATATATATATATATATATATATATATGTATATATATGCAGTGTGTGCGTGTATGTGTGTAGGAGTTTGCCTATGTGTGTGCGTCAGTATGCGAGTGTATGCATATCTGATTGCATGTGAGCAAAAGACTTTGTATTAAATACATAGATATGTCTGTATGTATTTAAATATGTATCTATGAATATATTTTATTACATTATGCACGTTTGTATATATGTATATAAATATGTATGTATATAAGTGAGTATGTATGTAAGTGTCTTTCTATCTTTCTATCTATGTGTAAGTAAATACTACACACATCAATTTGTTTTCCCACCAAAATTTAATAAGAATAATAAACATCGAAAAACAGATCGTTCCGTTGTCTTAGAAACAACAGCCAAATCTGACCCCTGAAATTACACTCTAGCTTCTGAAAATGGGAGTGACAGATAACGTGGTCATAAATACCCTTAAACGTTGTGATGGTCATGGCTAGAATACTTTCGATCTTTGGTGCCTGGAATAGCATTGCCTGACGCGTTTTTCACCACCTACACCCATACATACATACATACATACATACATGTATACATACATACATACACACATACATACATACATGTATACATACATACATACATACATACATACATACATACATACACATCTATGTATGTATGCATAAACAAAAGCAAATTTTAGATAGGTATTACGATGTTAGCATACGCACACACACACACCCACATATATATGTCGCAGGAGTGGCTGTGTGGTAAGAAACTTGCTTCCCAACCACATGGTCACGGGCTCAGCCCCACTGCATGGCACCTTGGGCAAGTCTCGTCTACTTCGCCTCAGGCTGACCAAGCCTTGAGTGAATTTGGTAGACGGAAACTGAAAGAAGCCCGTCCTATATATATATATATGTGTGTGTGTGTGTGTGTGTGTGTGTGTGTGTGTATGCTTGTGTGTCTGTCTCCCTATCATCGTTTGACAACCGATGTTGGTGTATTTACGTCCGATAGAATAAGTACTGGGCTTACAGACAATAAGTCCTGGGGTCGATTTGTTCGACT
>NC_068996.1:36079699-36082852 GCF_001194135.2 Octopus bimaculoides | reverse complement strand
TATATATATTTATATATATATATATATATATATATATACGTATAGATGTATGTACATATGCATATATATATATATTTGTATATATATATATATATTATTTATATTATATATATATATTATTTATATTATATATATATGTATATACATGCTAACATTTGTGTGTCGAAGTTTGTGTATATACAGGCGGGGCGCGCGTGCGTGCGTGTGTGTATAAGTATATTTTGAACAAAGCAAGCACTTCGTTTATGTATGTCTGGTAAAAAATACGGAGGCGTGTATATATACATAGAGGCGACAAACATGTGTGTAGGAAGCATGTAAGACACCCTTCCTCCGTCTCTCTGTCACATACACACACACACACACATACGCACGCACGCACACATACACACCCAAACATAACATTCATATGTGCGCGCGCGCGTATCTCTGTGTGCGTGCAAGTGTGTGTGTGTGCGTGCGTGTGTGTATGTGAAAAGTCATGTAATGACAACTCCGTATCTTTTTCTATTTAAAAATGCGAGGTAACATCAAGACGTTTCGAGGGTAGAGGGCACGTGCAATGGACAGCACACTTCTGGGAAGCCATGCCTACATACACAAGCCATTGCTTGCATACATCACACGCACGCACGCACACACACACACACACACGCTCGCATATATATGTGTGTGTGTGTATATATATATATATGTTTTTGTTAACACAGTTACAAGACGACTTAAAATGTTTATACATCCATACATTTATGTGTGTGTGTAAATACTTATACATATACGTATACATGCACACACACACACACACACATACATATATATATATATATATATATATATATATAGTCCTATAGTCATAATATATGTTCATATTGAGACAGACACAAACATCCATAATCGCGCGTGTATACATACATACATACATACATATATATATATATATATACTCATACATACTCTCACATAATACACACGTGTGTGTGTGTGTGTGTGTGTGTGTGAGTACATGGAGATAAAGAAAATCAAACGCCTTTCGTTATTGCTGTTGTTCTAGTTTTTTGTTGTTATAGTTGTTGTTTGTTATTATTATTGTTTAACCCCTGTTTAGTTGTTTCGTTAAGATTCAAACCGTCGCCAGCCCCAGGGTGGGTCTAGATTTATCCGGTCTGATGATAACACTCCCCTTCCTGCTGTCTCAGTCTCTAGAAAGGGGACGTGAGTGCCACTGTATCTAAGTCATGGAAGTATTATACAAAACTAGGCCTTCCAGCCGTGACTGTCCGATGTTTTGATGAGTAAGTTCCTTATTTAAAACAGTAAGGTGATGTGTTTTGATGGAGATTTGGCTGCTATATCTAGCTGGACGAGTGATCTTATATCAGCTTGTTTGCCGACTCGTGTATGTGTATGTGTGTGATGCTACGTATGTATGTATGTATGTGTTTTGAATATATGTGTGAGTGTGAGTATGTGATGTCTGGATATGTCTGTGTTCGTTAATGTGTGTATGCGTATATGTGCTTGTGTTTAGATATGTGTGTGTGTGTTTGTGTTCTCTGTGTGTATGTTGCACGCGTGTGCCGTTTCGAGTTGTGTGAGGTGGTGTATGCGTATGTGTGCGTTTATGCTGATACTTGCTTTCAGCTTACACCATTGCGCGCGCGCGCAGACACTCGTCGCGCGTGCAAGCGCACGCGAGGTGCCGAACTGTTAGAGATACGATGACAACGAGAAATAGCAGTCAAACATCCCTCAAATCACATCTTTGTTGTCTTAAGACATATTGAACACACGCACACACACACATACAGAAGGGACTGTCATGGTTTGAAAGCCTTTGACATAATAGGCCGGGTAACTTTAGGATGACCTAGGGTTACAATAACAACAACTACAACAAAAACAATAACACCAATAACAAAATTAACTCTTAACAACGGCAGCAGTAACAACAACAACAAATACAAGGTCTCTATTCTCTAAACTATTTTCCCCCAAAATTTTCACAAAGTTCATCCGATCTCACCCCCCCACTCACGCACTTTTTCCTCCTCCTCCTTCTCCGTCTCTTTGTTTTTCTATCCTTTCACTCGGCTTGTCTTTCCTCTTCTATTGCTCATTTCTCTGTCCTTAATCAAATATAAGAAAATAGAAAAAGGAAAAAGATGCATTGTGCATTATTGTCTATAACATGCACACACACACACGCACACACACACACACACACACACACACACACACAACCACACTGGTCCTGTCTTTACCCCTCTCTCTCCAAAAGTTCTGTTAACTTTACGAGCCTGTGTAATGTGGGTGCATATATATATTTGTGTGTAAGTTTACATTCTTAACATCGCCGATTCCTATGGATCGCATAAATTGTAATTCTTCGAAACATATGTCGGAATAAAAGTATGCAGTTATAATATGCGTTTACTCCATTCTTTAAATTTATATATATATATATATATATATATATATATATATATATATATATACACACACACACACATACACACATAGATGTACATGAAACAACACAGAATAACTTAACATGCAACATGCAGTCCAGATCATAACCACATAACAATAAAAAGCACAGACATACACAAACATAACTATACGGCATAAAAGCGTTCTACAAGAATAACAGTCAACACAACAATGCAAGAATACAAAAACACAACAACCACATAAAACATAACACAGTTACATAGAAAACAAAATACAGAACATAACAGCACCATAACAACACATCATAACACAAAACACAGAATACGTAACATAAATAAACGGCGAGCTGGCAGAACCGTTAAGCACACCGAGCAGAATGCGTTGTAGTATTTCGTTTGTCTTTACGTTTTGAGTTCAAATTCCACCGAGGTCGGCTTCGCCTTTTCATCCTTGTCTGGATCGATAAAATTAGTACCAGTTGAGCACAGTATAAGCGATTTTAACCGTCTCCCTCGAAACTGTTGGCCCTGTACCAAAATTTGAAAGCAGTACATAACATAGGTAGTTCGGGTTCAATACTTGGTAAGGAACTTGCTTCCGGGTTCAGAGCCACTGCGTGGCACCTGAGTGAATTTGCTAGGCTGGAACAGAAAGAACCTCGGCGTGTATATATATATATATATATATATATATATATATATA
>NC_068996.1:36077463-36078586 GCF_001194135.2 Octopus bimaculoides | reverse complement strand
ATATATAAATGTACACATATGCACACAAAACGTACAGATGCACCAACCTATGTACATATGAAACATTCTTTGTTTTGAAGACGGGAAAAAACATGAGAGTAAAAGGCGGGAAAAGTCTAGCAATATATTTCAGGCGTTGTTAGTAGACAAAATTAGAGGAAAAATAAAAATAAAATAAAATAAAATAAAATAAAAGCAGTGAAGAAATTGTATGTCAAATATATTTGATATTTATTAAAACAATATGTCGGATTTAAATATATAAGGAAAGGTAGAGAAGGAAATTTCTAGAAGGGTTTCTGAAATTCCAGTTCTAAGATTATTATGTTTAGAAAGTAGAGTAAAACAGATATCGGTTTTATTTACTATCTAGCACTGTTTACATGGCGAAAACTGTCTTTGGGATTCATTCGCATCCCATTACTGGGCTGGGGGTTAATGAAAGAAAAGGAGACGAGACAGTTGTTATATTCAGACATTTTGCGAGCTTTAGTAAACAATTCATCGCAGCATGACGGAGTGTGGGATATCTACAGGTGTATAAGTTTGCTTTGTAACTACGTGGTTCCGGGTTCAGTCATACTGCGTGGCGCCTAAGGCAAGTGTCTTCTGCTATATATTTATGCCTCATGTGCGCTAAACTTAACCCTAACCACGACCCTAACGGAAACTGAAAGACGCCCGTACGCAGGCGTGGCTGTGCGATAAGAAGCTTGCTTCCCAACCACATGGTTCTGGGTTCAGTCCCACTGCGTGGCGTCTAAGGCAAATGTCTTCAGCTATATTTATGTTTTGCAAGGAATTTAGTAAAACTAACACTAACCCTAATTTAACGGAAACTGAAAGAAACACATCGTATATAGATATGTGTGTGTGTGTGTGTGTGTGTGTGTGTGTGTGTGCGCGTGCGTGCGTGCGTGCATGCGTGTGTGTATGTGTCTGTGCTTGTGTTTGTTTCGCACTACCGGTCTTGTTCAAAACGGGGGCACCAGTATTTTCTTAACGAAACACTTTGAAACTTGGGACACTGGTAGAATGTGTCATATAAAACATCTTTTTCTCTTAGTCTTCTTAACAAAAAAACGTACATCGCAAGTTATTTCATGTTAAAGTTGTCGTATTT
>NC_068996.1:36076752-36077132 GCF_001194135.2 Octopus bimaculoides | reverse complement strand
AACACACGTGTGTTGCCTCTGCAAAATGTCAGAAGTAATGGAGATTAAATACGCTTTACACCGCTTAGGAGTAACTGTAAACAGCTGAATACTTGTCAGTGATTGGTTGAAATTATCGAAATAAGACAATTTTTTACATGAAATAAATTCGAATACAAAAATTTTTTTCTGTTCTATAACACAAAATAGATAAGTATACGAAGTTTGAAAGTCTTTCGGTACCAAAAACACTACATAAAACATAAATGAAAACTGATGCCCCCGTTTTGAACTAGATCCGCACTACCTCATGACCACCAGTGTTGGTTTGTTTACGTTCCTTAATTTGGTAGTCCAGGTAAAAGAGATCGATGGAATAGGTACCAGGCTTCAAAAAAACA
>NC_068996.1:36076480-36076742 GCF_001194135.2 Octopus bimaculoides | reverse complement strand
GGGGGGGGGGGGTCGATGTGTTTGGCCAACCCCCACCCCACCCCAGGCGATGCCCTAGCATGGCCACAGTCCAATGACTGAAACAAATAAAAGGTAAAATATATAACATTTCTCTCTCTCTCTCTCTTATTCTCTCTTACCAAAGTGTGGATTTGGAAGACGGAAACTGAAAGAAACCCGTCGAATATGTGTGTCTGTGTGTCTGTGTGTATGTGTGTGTGTATGTTTGTATGTCTGTGTTTGTCCCTCACCATCGCTTGAC
>NC_068996.1:36071921-36076380 GCF_001194135.2 Octopus bimaculoides | reverse complement strand
ATATATATGTGTGTGTGTGTGTGTGTGTGTGCGTTTGTGTGTGTGTGTGTATATGTATATATATTATATACACATTTATAATCTATTACATGTATATATATGTATGCATATATACATATACACAGATTTATGCGTATATACTTTTATATATATATATATATATATATACGTGCGACTGCGTGTGTAATGTATGCATGTTGTTTGGCTTCTCAGAGATATGCCCTGACGTCGATATTAAAATATCGGACCAAATCTTGTCAATGTTTCCTCTGAATTAAGGAAGCCATTTTGGTGTTAGCTGTAAAATGTTAGTTATCGAAACGAAACGTATCTATCATTTTTCTTTTCTTTTTCTTTTCTTTTTTCTTTTTGATTTTGTCGGAAGACAAATATTAATAAATGGAATTTGTAAAGTTTACAGAGGCAAAACATATCAAAAATATTTTCAGTACTCTCCATGGTGAATAATAATAATAATAATAATAATAATAATAATAATAATAATAATAATAATATTAATAATAATAACAATAATAATAATAATAATAATAATAATAATAATGAGTATAACTGTAGCTTACTGACTGCATAGAAAATGGAGCAAAAACACGGATGAGAAAATGAAAGGCTGTGCTGATACAGAAGGACAATAAAAACGGAGATAAAGTCAGTTTAGGTATAGACCTAATATGTGCTGACTGTTACTCTGGGAATTATTAACTAACCTCAAAGCAGATGAAGTGCATAGCTTTGTGGAGAAGGAGAATGTATTGCCAGAGGAGCAAAAAGAAGTCAAGAGAAAATGCTGATCTGGTGCATAATGATAGTAGGACACTAAATGAGATATGAAGAAGAAGCAAAAAATTTCGCTCTTGGACAGATAGACTTCAAGAAAGCTTATGACAATGTTCTACATTGCTGGCTCATGGAATGTCTGGGGACACTCAAAGTCAATGAGGAGATAAACTGTATTTTTCTTTTAGAAATAAGAAACAATGAGAGCAATAGAAGTAAAACAAATATGAATCATTAGGAAATGTGAAAATACAAAGGGGGATACTCCAGGGAGACTCTCTCTCTCCTTTACTTTTCATCATTGCATTAATCCCTTTGACAAAGATATTGAGAAAATACAGGCCTTCCCTATGAATTTGCTCAAACTAGAGTGAAAATATATCACCTACAGTATATGGATGACCTCAAACTGTATGCAAAAATAAAAGAAAAAAAAAAGGAAAAGGCATGTATTTTCTATTCCAAATAGTAAAATTATTTAGCAAGGATATTGGGATGCAGTTTGAAGTAAATAAGCGTACAGTTTTAACTATGAAGAAACATCGAAGAGTTACATCTGACACAATAAAATTACAAAATGATATCGTTAGGTTGGTGAGAAATAATGAGGGAAACAAGTACGATTAGGTAATGAAAAAAGAAATTTGATAAAGTCTCCAGAGAGTACAAGAGAACGGTTAGGACAGAACTCGAAACAAAACTATCTCTGCGAATACGAAATACGAGCCTGACTTAACGAGGGTCCCTTCTTGCACTGGAAATAAGAAAAAAAAAAGATGCGGATTATGTCCCACAGAAGCTATTCATTTGTTAGTAAGTAACAATAAGTAAGTAAAATCCCTCGCTGGTGACTGGAGGGAGAGGCTGTCCTCTTAACCAATACGCTGCTTATGACGGCGCTGGATGACGGACTCTGGTGATGATGTTATTCCACTCTTTCCGATCCATTGCACTGGCCTTAGCATGCTTGAGGTCGAGGCGCTGCGACTTCAAGTCTATCTAAATTTGTTTCACTTTTGTCTTCTTTGGTGCACACATCTTCACTATATAATAAAACAATCAAATATACTGTAAATTTTCGTCAATAGTTGCCTTTCTTTTATATAGGAGTTAGGGATGCGTGCGTACATGTATCTGTCTGCGTATATTTGTAAGTATCTATAGACATAGATATGTGTATGCGTATGTACAGATCTAAGTAAGGGCGTGTGCACAGATGTATTTGTGTGAACTAACTCAACTGACCAGACAGACTTGTTGGAGCATGACATACACTCCCGTATTAGGCATATAAAACAAAGAACAAATCATAATTACATTTATTTTAAAATTAAATTGGTTACTGTCGCAAATGGGGTTAAGATTTTTCCGTTTTCTTCTCTCTTCTTCCTTAAAACCAGATGATGGCACGTGTGATGGAGGTGTGTGTGTGTGTGTGTGTGTGTCCATGTCCATATATATATTACATATGTTATATATATTACATATGTTATATATATATATATGTATGTATGTATGTATGTATGTATGTATGTATAGTAATAATATTAGGGAATAAAAACTTATTCCAACCTTACAGGCAAAAATCGGTATAATATTACACCGGGTTTCGTAATATATAATATATATGTATATAACTAATTTAGAGACGAACCATCACTCTACAACTCAGTCAACTAAGAACCTGTCCAAAACCATGCTGTGAGGCATCTACCATATCAATATTTATCTAAGATTTTAATCTAAAGTTTTAATAATTTTAATACTATATAATATATCATATAAAGAAACATTCATCATAAAAATATTAATTTAAAAATCAAAATTATAAATAGGACAGTAAAAATTAATACAATAATATAAAGTGTGAAAGTATAAATGTATAAAAGTCAGTGCTAGTACATACAGCTAGTACATACATCTATGTACTGTAGGCATCATATACTCATATTTATACTGTGTACGAACGTATATATATATGTGTGTGTGTGTGTGTGTGTACTCGTAAATGTTTAAACAAGCACACAGTGTGGTCAATTCAATTTGATGATCACATATCTTTCTCGTATAAACTAATTTGCAATATTTTTTGCACTTTTACAACAATAGCAGCAGCAACAACAACAACAACAACAACAGCAGCAGCAACAACAACAACAACAACAACAACAACAACAATAATAATAATAATAATAATAATAATAATAATAATAACAACAACAACAACAACAACAACAATAATAAGTGAAACACAGTGGTAGCTTCGTTACCATTTTTAGCATTTTCACATGAGCATTGTTGCCAGTACTGATGTCAGGAGAATTATCTCGTAAAAGAGATTATTATTAACAAGAATCTGGAAAAAAAGCCCGTGTAAGTCTCCTCGACAAAATGCTGCGTAACTATTACTTAGTTGCATAACCATTTACCATGTCGCTAGATTACAAAACAGTCATCATGAGAGGCGTGGTCTTTAGCAATCTAACGTAAAATATGTTCCACGTTTCTGGCAAACATTATGTTCTACAAATATAGTTTTATCAATCTTCTCACTTCGTCACCTCGCTTTATTACGAACATACACACATACATACGTGCATAATACATATATACAAACATACATACGTACGTGCGTACATGTATATGTACAAACATACAGGCATACATGCATACATACAAGCATCCAAACACACATACATACATACACACATACATTCATACACACACATACATACATTACACATACATACATGCATACATAGATATATACACATGGTCCCGGGTTCAGTCCCACTGCGTGGCATCTTGGGCAAGTGTCTTCTACTATAGCCTCGGGCCGACCAAAGCCTTGTGAGTGGATTTGGTAGACGGAAACTAAAAGAAGCCCGTCGTATATATGTATATATATATGTATGTGTTTGTGTGTCTGTGTTTGTCCCCCCAACATCGCTTGACAACCGATGCTGGTGTGTTTATGTCCCCGTAACCTAGCGGTTCGGCAAAAGAAACCGATAGAATAAGTACTAGGTTTCCAAAGAATAAGTACTAGGCTTCCAAAGAATAAGTCCTAGGGTCGATTTGCTCGACTAAAGGCGGTGCTCCAGCATGGCCGCAGACTGAAACAAGTAAAAGAGTAAAAGATTACATATCTATTTTTCGTTTGCTAGTTTCTGCTACGGCTATATTGGTGCACCGCCGTTAAAATGGTCAACCACAATGGGGCACGAACCCACGACGTTCCTATTATCAGAACGAAGCACTAATCAATGGGTACAGTTATACATGCATATATACAATCATACATGCATACATACATACATACATACATACATACATAAATACAAACATACATACATACATACATACAAGCATTTATACATACATACGTACATACATACATACATGCATGCATGCAATTTATATACATACATATGTAATACATACACACATATACACACATACACAAGCATATATACATAAAACGTAAAGAATACATAAATGCATATTTACAAAATTAAACGTACATACATATATTAATACATATATGCATACTTACATACATACATATATATGTATACATGCACACACACGCGTATACAGACACATTCGTATGTATATTTTAATACATACATAGATACATACAGACATGCATACATATACACAC
>NC_068996.1:36069698-36070107 GCF_001194135.2 Octopus bimaculoides | reverse complement strand
CATGCACTAAGAGTTTCGTTCTTTGGCACCTGTGTATGTATATATGCATGTATGTATGTATGTATGTATGTATGTATGTATGTATGTGTGTGTGTGTATGTATGTATGTATGTATACATGTATGCATGCATGTACGTATGCATGTATGTATGTATGTATCTATGTGTGTATGTATGTATGTATGCATGTATATATTTATGTGTATGTATGTATGTATGTATGTATGTATGTATATATGTATATATGTATGTGTGTGTATCCATGTATATATGTATGCATGTGTGTATGTATGTGTATATGTGCGTATATATACGTGTGTGTAAGTGTGTGAGTGTGTGTGTGAGTGTGTATGCTTATCTATGCCTGCATATATATATTCATATATGTATATATATATATATATATATAT
>NC_068996.1:36067516-36069502 GCF_001194135.2 Octopus bimaculoides | reverse complement strand
TATTCATATATGCATACACACACACACACACACACACACACACACGCACATACATATAGTTACGTATGTATGTATTACATATGCGCGTGTGTATAAGTCTCTGAAGTGGAATGGAAGTAAAAAATATATATTACAAAATAATTATGCGCAGATTTTTATCGTTTTTTTTTCTTCTTCTTTGTTAGATGTCTGTGGGAATTGGAAGACAGTTATGTTACTGGAAGATGTGTGTGCTCTAAACTTTTGCAATTTCTGCGTCTACCTAATTTGTATAAATACACCGAAAATAATTAGTGCTAGCATTAAATTGTGTCTGAAATGATGCTATCCCACAGAGGATTAATGAAAATAATATCTCATCACCACAACGCATCTTAAATAGATTAAAGCTTTTGGGCTATTAGTTTTTTTGTGTTTTTTGTTTTAAACACTTAAAATTAATTTGAATTTCGCTTGTTATTTCCGTCATTATATATTTTTATTATTTATTTCATGTTATCTGTGTGTGTTTTTTTGTTTGTTTGTTTGTTTGTTTTGTTTCTTGTCTTTTTTTTCTGTGAAAACTACGTTATCTTCCCTAAGCTATTCTTTGAAAATCATCGTTGTCGTTGTCATCATCATCATCACAATCCACTTCATCATCATCATCATCATCATCATCATCATCATCATTATCATCATCATTATCATCACAGTCGTCATCCTCATCATCATAATCACCATCATCATCATCATAGTCATGATCGTCATCACCATCATCAACATCATCATTATCGTCGTCATGATCACCATTGTCTTCATCATTGTCATCATAGCCATCTTCATCATCGTCGTCGTCATCGCTCTCATCATCATCATCATCATCATCATCATCATCATCATCATCATCATCATCATCACTTCATCATGATTATCATCATGATTATCATCATATTCATCATAACCACCATCATCATGATCATCATAATCATCATCCTCTTCCTCCTCCTCATCATCATTATCATCATCAACATCATCAACACTATCATCATCGCCCTCATCATTGTCATCATCATCATCATTAACAGATCATCATCACCACCATCATCATCATCATCATCATCATCATCCCCATCATCCCCATCATCATCATCATTCCTATCGGGCATTACTCTCTCGTTTCTCAGAACTCATAGGGCCGGTTACCCGGTTCCCTCGTCGTATAAGTGACCGAGGTCACCAGTTTGCCCTCTGAATATGAATACAGCCAGTTCAGCTGTAAATGTGTATTACCGAACAGGGTAGACCCTTTACAGCTAAACCGGCCTGGGTCAACGTGAAATGGAGTGTTTTACTCAAGGTCATAAATCACGGCTCAGCCCGAAAATCGAAACCACGACCTTGCGATCGTCAGTGCGAGACTCTAACCGCTTGGTCACGTACCTTCACCTCCCTTAAAGTAGTTTCATTTAATTTCTTAGTGTGAGAAGAAGGAGCAGCGCCTACGAGGTTTATTCATTTTTCTTCTGAGCCTTCGAGAATAGTAAAAGGCTGGTGGTGACCCTCAAAATGGAAGGAAGCCCCCACCCGGGTGTTTCCAACACAGAGGTTTATGTTAAAGACACCCGAAGACCGGATTGTAATGTCAAACCGGATAATGAGTCTTTTCTACTCTAGAAACAAGGCCCGAAATTTTGGGGGAGGGAGCCAGTCGATTAGATCTACCCCAGTGCGTAACTGGTACTTAATTTATCGCCCCCGAAAGGATGAAAGGCAAAGTCGATCTCGGCGTAATTTGAACTCAGAACGTAGCAGCAGACGAAATACTGCTAAGCATTTAGCCCGACGTGCTAACGTTTCTGCCAGCTCGCCGTCTTAAACCGGATGAGGAATAAAAGCCTCCCGACCAAAGGGAGAAATAGTCTCTTCAATGGTCTTCCGTTCAATTCTCGGCCACCGAATTCCAGCCACAAGGGCTCTGTCGATCATTATCTTCTTATTTGCTTC
>NC_068996.1:36062748-36067315 GCF_001194135.2 Octopus bimaculoides | reverse complement strand
ACCACCAACACCACACCACCACCATGAATCGACCGTAGTACTTTTCTTTTTTTTGTTTTAAAGCCCGGTACTTATTCTATTGGTGTCTTTTGCCGAACCACTAAGTTGCAGGGGACTTAAACAAACCAACATAGGTTGTCAAGCGGTGGAGATGGACAAATACACATACACATACACACACACGCACACACACGCACACATACATACACACACTACAGTTTTCTTTCAGTTTCCGTCTACCAAATCTACTCACAGGGCTTTGGTCGCACCGAGGCTATAGTAGAAGATATTTGCTCAAGGTGCCACACGGTGGGACTGAACCTGGAACCATGTGGTTGGGAAGCAATCTTCTTACCATATAGCCACGCCTGAGGATACAGCAACAGAAACTTGCTCAAGTTTCTACAACGATGGATCGAACTCGCAACCACTTCAGTAATTGCAAACTGAACATGTTAGCCATGCGACCGTGCCCCCGACCGTAGGTGTTATTTCAGAAAAAATAATTGTCGCTTTCACGAATGCCATTATGATGCCGGCACCAATTTTGTCGTTCCTGACTCAATCAACCTTGATAAGGATGCCGAACAGTAAACGATAGTTTGTAGAACTTTCTACAAGTTTAGATCAATCAGGTACTCTACGTTTGCACCAACTCGACCACCTTTGAGAGAGTAAACCGCATGGGGTAGAGCTGTTTATTTACTTTTCTGCTCATCCAAAGACGTGGCGGGTAGCGAGTAAGAGATGGTATGAAGTAGTTATCTTGAAGAATCTTTATCGCGATTTTAGAAAAAAAAAAAAAGAAAAAAAATGATGAAAAACATTAAGTAAACAATAAAACAAAAAAAATTAAAAGACAGATAAAGGAAAGAAAATAAATATTTTTGCTGAATGTTTTAGGAAAGATATAAGCAATGTCAGCGAGAACTATTTGCTGTAATTTTTCAACTTAAAGAGATCGCTCATATCATGTGTTCTTTAAAATACATCTCTTCTTACCTTTCGTCTTAACTCAAATGCACCAATTCCGTTACTAGGATTTGAAGAACGTAGTATAATGTGATTTAGTAATACACGCACACGCACGCAGACACATGCGCGCACACACACACACACACACACACACACACACACACACACACACACACGCACACATGTATATACGTGCGTGTATGTGTCAGTATTTATATAATACTATATATTTCTCTTAAAATAACGATGTTTGTATCATTTGCATTATGTAATTCCTTTTAATTCATTAAGCAGATTGTGTTTTAGCTGTGTTTTAGACTGTGTTTCAGGTCAACATTATAAATGTTATGAACATCGTTATTAAAATCTAATACTGTTTGAAATGTTGCATTATTGATCTTCTGTATTTTTAATCCAACATTATTGCATTCTTCGTATTTTGTTTTCTTATCCTATCATTAGTGATATCGGTCTCAATATAAAAACAACAGAATTCACTAGAAGATTCAACTTACAACAGCGACAACAACAACAATGTAATCTTTTCTACTATAGGCACAAGGCCCCAAATTTTGGAGAAGGCTAGTCGATTACATCGAACCTAGTGTTTAAATCGTATTTATTTTATTGACCCCAAAAGGATAAAAGGTGAAGCCGACCTTGGTGGTATTTGAACTCAGAACGTCAAGCAAGAAAAAATGCTGCTAAGCATCTTGTCTAATGCATTAACGATTCTGCCATAATAATAATAATAATAATAATAATAATAATAATAATAATAATAATAATAATAATAATAATAATAATAATAATAATAATAATAATAATAATAATAATAATAATAATAAGGATGATGATGATGACGACGACGGCGACGACGATGGAGCGCCCTAAGCGCTTGAAAGACTGCCGAAAACTTGTGGATATCTAAGGTTACAGGTAGTAACCCGCTACCCACATAAACCCTACCAGGAATAACACCGAACCGCTAAGGCGGAGGTAATAATCCTTTCTACTGGAGGTGCAAGGCCCCAAATTTGTGTGGAGGAGAGTAGTCGATTGCATCGATCCCAGTGTTTCACTGGTACTTAATCTATCGACCCTGAAAGGATGAAAACCAAAGACGACCAGCCTCGGCGGAATTTGAACCTAGAACATACGATGGCTGAAATACCTCTGAGCATTCCATCCAGCGTGCTAACGATTCTGCCAGCTCACTGCCTTGATGATGATGATGATAATAATAATAATAATAATAATAATAATAATAATAATAATCATTGATTCTTGTCGATGCTTAAGATTTCTCCGAGGACTTCGTCACACTTGCCCGCTACTAACTTTCTGTGCAGCGCCGAGGTGGAAATTCCATTTGACTGCATTTCCCAACTTGTAAAGGGCTATGAGTGACTCACGGCACTCTAGGTGCCAAACGCCATGCCTCGGTCAACGACCGAGCCAGGACTGTAGCTTTCTGAAAGAGTTGAGCCGTGGGAAAATGAGACTGACAAAAGGCGACCACGCGTGCTCGTCGCGACAAAAGCAACGTCATGCCCAGTTTTCCACTCAACGAGCGTTCGCAGTAAAAAGAGCGGTCTAACCAGTGGAATGCGTCCTTTCTACAAAAGAAGAAGCGGAGCTCCAGTTTGATTAGACGTGAACTGAAACAACTCGATGGTCAATCGTTAAGATATAACGGAGGCGATGCAGCGTTCACTGCCTGATCTTTCAGAGACAGCTTTTTCCCGACCCATTTCTGAGTGAGATTGACTACCTTGCTCGTCCTCTCATCCAATGTCGCTTCGATTGAAGATCTGGACCAAACCAGATCTCGGACAATTTAACCGATCCGTCCGCCCGTCTATCCAGTGACCCACAATACCGTCAAACGATGTGCGTCTGCTTCTTCAAGGTGCCGAGATGCATGCCGCTGACTTTTCTTGGTTGATTTTTGCTCGTGTCACCACCTCGTAGTCCTCTAGAGCAGTGCTGATTACTTCGACGTGCCTACTGTCCGACACTATGACGGTGACGTGGTGGTGATCCTAGAGTCAGAAGGTACGACAAGTGACGACCTTGGATAATAGTAACAAAGGTGTTGAGAACGCATACAATTATGTTAGTCATGGTCGGAACGCTTTTAATCATAGTTCTACTTGATCAGACTGATCTGGAGCTAAACTGCAGCAGCAGTAGCAGCAGCAGTAGCAGCAGCAGCAGCAGCAACGACAAGACGACGATAACGATAGCAACAATCACAACAAAAGAGAACGGTGTGTGAAATGAAGGCGAAAGTAAAATACCGAATTGAAGAACTGGAACAAAACACTCCAAGAACTGAATAACTCCAGTTCTTGGAACCTTTTATCTTGTAAAGTAAACATTAATAGAGAATCAAAAGCAACAGTCTTGGGATGAAAAAAATAAAATAAAAATATAAAATAAAAGACCCTAACTTTATTTTTGGGAATACTTAGGTTTTCGTGTTAAAAAATCTTATGACGTCATATTAAAAAAAAATGAACGACGATGAAAAAATTACCAAGGGATATAACTTTTATATGAAAGCAGTGTTTAATATATTAGACTTAAATCGTACCTAAATCGTACCCGATTCGTAAGCTGGTTCAGGAGTACCCTACGGTTGAATGTCATCGCATTTTTTTCTTTCTTTCCTTCTTTTTTGTTTCCAGAAGATAAATCTGGTTTGTTTCTTTCTCTATCATCTATTTTTTTTTTTGTGTGTGTTATAAATATAAACTAGCAATGACGACGATGACGATGACGACAAAGAAGAAGAAAATGTAGTAGTAGTAGTAGTAGTAGTAGTAGTAGTAGTAGTAGTAGTAGTAGTAGTAGTAGTAGTAGTAGTAGCTTTAGTAGTAATAGTAGTAGTAGCTTTAGTAGTAGTAGTAGTAGTAGTGCTGGTGGTGGGTGTGTAGGTGGTGGTGTAAAGAAGAAGAAAAAGATGTTGACAGCTAATTTATCCAGAACGAGAATCTAACAAAATCGCCTTTCTCTCTCTTTCTCTCTCTTTCTCTCTCTCTCTCTCTCTCTTTCTCTCTCTTTCTCTCTCTCTCTCTCTCTCTCTCTCTCTCTCTCTCTCTCTCTCTCTCTCTCTCTCTCTCTCTCTCTCTCTCTCTCTCTCGCTTCCTCTCTTTCACTCTCTCTCTCTCTTTATCTCTCTCTTTCTCATATGTTTTGTTATATTCCCTGATGTGGAGCGCCTTGAGAAATAATAAAACAGGAATAAGAGGATATTGTGCTACGTATTCTTCCTTACTTGTTAGTCTTCCGTGGGAACAAACTTAATCAAAATGATACACAATCTATCGTTGATCGCTTATCATTCGGTATACTCACGTATGGGTTCAAGGAGCTCATATGCAGTCAAGCATTATAAACTCACACACACAATATATACACATGCACACATGCACACATACACACACACAAACACACACACACACACATACACGCACACGCACACAAACAGATATTCATAGTTATTTATATATATATATATACTTACAAATGTGCATATACGATTGTGTGCGAATGTATATATCTTTATATATATATATATATATAT
>NC_068996.1:36058930-36061342 GCF_001194135.2 Octopus bimaculoides | reverse complement strand
ACTGCATATTATTATCCTCAGCCCATCTGTAAATTGAGTCCAACTCCTGCAGCAGATGTGCAACATCGCCGGGGTTCTGTATTTTCTGCGAGACTTTCGTATCGTCTGCGTAGCTTGCAAGGGTGGCTATCCGGGCACTTGAGGGCATATCTGAGAGAGCGACTATAAAAAGCAATGGTCCCAAGACAGTGCCCTGTGGAACACCACTCATTATTTGTGTTTTCATAGAGGTGGCTCCATTAGCCACTACTGCCTGACTTCTATCTTTCAGAAAGTCATGTAACCACTTTCCAAGTTTTCCAGTTATGCCAAGATCATGCAGTTTGTGGCATATCACACCATTTTTAGCACCAAACTGAAATGCAATGGAGAAGCTGAATATCTTTGAGACATTCCTCTTGTAGTAGCGATGGGCGTTAATTCTTTCTATTGTTTCTACAGAAATATTTGCCGTTTTCTCATGATCTGTTTAATATTTCTACTTCATACCGGTGTAAACTAACTCATGGCAAATATTTCTAGAATGCCCATGTGTTATTCGATCTTTCCCTCAATAATATTTCTGTGTTCAATGAACTTTTCGGAGTTGAAGTGATTTTCTTTGATCTTCAGGACTACTATTCATATTTTGTAAGCATTCAGGATTATCCATTTCTCTCAAATGTTTGCTGTCATTCTTTTCTTTCTTTCTTGTTCTGACAAGTCTTTTACTTCTGAAGTCAGCAATAGTCAATTCTGCTTGTTCTTATTTCTCTCTACCAGCTGCTGCCGTCACATCTGGCCTGTTGATATTTTGCTTTGCAATGTTCACGTTAGCGATGTTCTCTCTGATATATTTTTGGATATTCTAGAGTAATGTTTTGGCTGTTAATGATGTAACGCCTGACATTAGACAGTTTGTTAGCGCTCTGATTCAATCTGGTGAGAAAATATCCCCCCAGGGGTGTTTTTCTTTTAAAAATATATATTAGATATTTTAGGCCACACTAGAAGTTTATGTTCCTGTCGGATTGAATGAGCAATGGAGAATGCGTCCACGACATTCTGATACCCTTCCCTAGATTATGTCATGTTATTTTTTGCCACGTTTTCAATACATGGCGGGCTATTATGACAAATACCATCAATTTGGGGCAGTGTTCTGGTATTTGGCGTGTAGAATTTGTTCCAGTTGCAAACGTCGGTCCTTCTTAACTCGCGTGACGACCAATGCATAATTGTTTCAAATTTTGCCAGAAGGGCACAAGGGCAGTAATTTTGATGGAGGTGATGAGTCGATTACTGGTATTTATTTTATCGACTCCGAAAGGATGAAAGGCAAAGTCGACCTCGCCAACCGACGAAATACTGCCAAGTATTTCATCCAGCACGCTAACGATTCTACCAGCTCGCCGTCTTTAATGCATAATAATAACCTAGACTTTGTTGTGTTTGATGGTTAGAGACCCTTTTCCCTGTTTTTACGGATCGTTTGCGATACCAATGTTGCCCAATCTGCACTGCATAAATGAGTGCTCAGGAAGAATCGTTACAGGTTCAGATAAAATACCTCGTGGTATTTGTTCCGGTTTTGAATTCAAATTCCACCGAAGTCAAATTTTGCATTTCATCATTTAACGGTCGATGAAATACAGTAGCAGTTCAAGATCAGACATCAATGAAATCGATTAAATCTCCCCCACTCCCGACCACCCACACACATACTAAAATTGCTGTCCTTGTGGTAAAGGTCGTGAGCAAGGGTATGTAGTCAGGTGTGCTCTACTGATAACTCTGAAACTACAAGGCTACCCTAGGGTTATATGCTGTGATGTGTGCGAGGAGAAGGAGGAGGAGGAAGAGAAGGAGGAGGAAGAGGAGGAGGAGGAAGAGGAGGAAGAGGAGGAAGAGGAGGAAGAGGAGGAAGAGGAGGTTTATCAAATGGGTAGTGCAAGAAAGAAAGCTACGCATGTTGGGGCCCGAAACACATCAGAACCTGTTGCGCCCAAATATGTAAAAGAGCAAAATAGTGAGGAGAAACAGATCCATCAGTAACCATGGTAACTGATGTTGTCGTTGTTATAACCACTCCACAGGTCGCTGCTCCGAGGATAGTCGTAGCAAAACCAACTGAAAAAGCTTTATTATTATTGTTATTATTATTATTATTATTATTATTTTATGTTTGACTTTTGTTTTGCATTTGTACAAGTTGGATCCAAGTCTCACCCAGAGACCTCAAGAGACAACAAGTTAGAAGTTCATGTAGGTGTTATGCCTAGGGTACCATATATTTGGATTTGTACAGTTTTGTTCAAGTGAATGTTTAAGAAACCATAAGAAAATTATGTTTGCTTTAAAATTTGAGATCACATAGACAGTATTTTACGTAGGATATGGGCAGTTCCCATGAGCACTATCTTTTGAACTTCA
>NC_068996.1:36056799-36057742 GCF_001194135.2 Octopus bimaculoides | reverse complement strand
AGAGAAGACAAATTTCAAGTGCCTTAGAATATAAATTATTATTAAAGACCTCAACAGTATCCTATGGACAGCTCTAGAATCTTAGAGAGGAGGATGTAGGTTTCTTCACTGCTTGGACAAAGTGAAGGTACATCCGGGCAATTTCAAAAGTACCAGTTTGTAAAAGACAATCAGCGCGGAAAATGGTCAAAATAGTAGAGTGCCTTATCGAACCCGAGCGGCGGCTTTTCCTCTTTTCTGAGTGCCTTGCTCTATCTTATTTTCTGCATAAAATTTAACCTCTCTTAATGTATTTCATTACATCCCACTCCGACAACTCACCGTTTATTACACCTCTACATGTTCTGCAACGCGTTCAGTATCGTATGTAAGAACATTTGTGCCTCTTCACCACCAAACTATTATTATTGATGTTATTATTATTGAGTGAGGGAGCAGTGCATACCATGAAAGTGACACTGGGGTAAAATATATAAAACTCAGGATACCCATCATGACTACCGTCTGATAAGGGTACACCAGGCACATGCATCACAACCATATGTGCGTAACATGTTGATTTCCAATCAAGATAAACAGCGCATGGCCTTCTAGATGGGATCCATCCCGTTCAACAGCGAGTAGTCCATCCCGCTCAAAAGGTCCCTGAATAAGAGTTGTTTAAGGATGATGAGCAAAACACCTATGTTTCCAAAGGTGAATTATTCAAACCTCAAAAAATTCCTCTCAACACATGGCTATGATGCTCCCCCACTACTTCTGCTCATGATCAGAGATGCACATATCATCAGCCACCAAGGGACATGCTCAACTGGTTAAGGTCAAACAACTGACAAGCAAATCTATACTATTGAGCAGAATATTTGCTGTAGCCCATCTTTTTATTATTATTATTATTATTATTATTATTATTATTATTATTATTATTGATGATGATGATAAC
>NC_068996.1:36055265-36056667 GCF_001194135.2 Octopus bimaculoides | reverse complement strand
GCGAGTAGTCCATCCCGCTCAAAAGGTCCCTGAATAAGAGTTGTTTAAGGATGATGAGCAAAACACCTATGTTTCCAAAGGTGAATTATTCAAACCTCAAAAAATTCCTCTCAACACATGGCTATGATGCTCCCCCACTACTTCTGCTCATGATCAGAGATGCACATATCATCAGCCACCAAGGGACATGCTCAACTGGTTAAGGTCAAACAACTGACAAGCAAATCTATACTATTGAGCAGAATATTTGCTGTAGCCCATCTTTTTATTATTATTATTATTATTATTATTATTATTATTATTATTATTATTGATGATGATGATAACGATGACGACGATGATGATGGTGGTAATGATGATTACGATGATGATAATGGTGCTGGCGATGATGATGACGATGATGATGATGACAATGATGATAATGATGGCGTTGATGATGATGACGATGATGACGACGATGATGATGGCAGTAATGGTGACGATGACGATAATAATGATAATGATGATGGCGGTGAGGATGAAGTTGATGATGATGATGATGATGATGATGATGGTGATGATGATGATGATGATGATGATGGTGATGGTGATGGCAGTGACGATGATGCTGATCATGACGATGACGATGATGGTGACGGTGGTGATGATGATGATGTGATGGGGGGTGGTGGCGGTGGTGGTGGCGGTGCCGAGATAATATTGTGTCAGCAGGCTGGTTATATTCTCTGTGGAGATTCAGAACTGATATAACAGTTATGGATCTGACTTATATGAAAGCCATGCATGACTTGATGAACATTCAGATCCAGGTGTTCCCCTTCACACTCTAGTAACTCTGGATGCATGGGTACGAACACACACACACACATACACACACACGCACACACACACGCGCGCGCACTCACATTCACAACCTACACACCTACGCACGCACACACTGTCCCCTTTTGCTGTTTTTTACATATAAGCACAAGTTTTGTCTCACAAACGCGTACACACACACACGCACACACACACATACACATACATGCACACACATATACTTGCTTATGAATATATAAACATATGCGCCTCTGCGTGTGTGTGTGTGTGTGTGTGTGTGTGTGTGTGAGTGTGTACTCACATGTATAGACATACTCGAAGAGATAATTATGCAGACACAGATACATATATGTACATACACATTCTCATATATGTATGTATGCATGTATGTATGTATGTGTGTGTACGTATGTATGTATGTTTGTATGTGTGTATGAGTATGTATGTATGTATATATGTATGTATGTGTGCGTATGTATGTATGTGTGTATGTATGTATGTATGTATCTACGTGTGTGTATGTGTGTACAGAATATGCTCGCTTGTGTATTCAAACTGAAATGCATAAACATACATGAAG
>NC_068996.1:36051004-36051248 GCF_001194135.2 Octopus bimaculoides | reverse complement strand
TTATCATTATTATTATTATTATTATTATTATTATTATTATTATTATTATTATTATTATTATTATTATTCAGGTCACTGCCTGGAATCGAACTCGGAATCTTGGGTTAGTAGCCCGTGCTCTTAACCACTGTGCCATATGCTCGTAGTATATCAGCCGAAACGTTGTGTTAACAACAAACAAGATGAGGGCAAATATCCGTCAAATGTAAATAATGTACATAATTCCTAACTTGTATGTATGTAT
>NC_068996.1:36049191-36050994 GCF_001194135.2 Octopus bimaculoides | reverse complement strand
AATGTAAATAATGTACATAATTCCTAACTTGTATGTATGTATGTATGTATGTGTGTGTGTGTGTGTGTGTGTCCGTATGTGTGTGTGTGCGTGTATGTGTGTGCGTGCATGCATGTATGTATGCATTTATGTATGTATGTATGTATGTATGTATGTATGTATGTATAGGTGTGTACATATATGTGTATGCCTGTATGCACGTATTCAAACATGTGTGTGCGTGTGTGTGCGTGCGTGCGTGCGTGCGTGCGTGCGTATGTGTGCATATGCCTGTAGGTTTCCCTAAAATGCATTATTTCAAACATGACAGGTCTCCAGTTTTAATATTTTTTTTATATTAAAGACAACCCTTTTTTTTTTTTATTAGTAATTCATGTTTTTGTGCGGCCCAGTGCGTGAACGAAATTATTGGCGTTGGAAAACCTTCCTTACTTTCATCTTCTGAGTAAAAGCGCCTGGCCTATAGGCAAAAGCGTTGTACTCGTAGTCGCAAGATCATGATCTTGAGCAAGAAATACACTTTGTTTCACGTCGTTACAGTCTACTCGGCTGTAAATGAGTTACATTGCGACGGACTGGCGTCCCGTTCAGTGAGGTCATGTTGTGATCTCGGTCGCCTACATGCCATGAAAACAAGAAACCAACACCATGAGTTCTAGGACCCCCGATAGGGTATTTACTTTTATCATAATAGGATTTTTAGCGCCGCCTGTTGAAATCTTAGATCGGTCAAGAGTAATACAAGAAACATGTAATCCGGTACAACCTGCTGCATGACATGTCTGGTGAGGAGAGTTATCGGAAACCAATTAAGGAAAAAAAAAACGTCTAAAGGACGGAGGGGTCGCCATCATAGGGTCAATTACTATAAAACACTTGTAGTCAGGTTTAGAAATTCTGGGTTAGTATCTGGACTGTTGTAAAAGTACTGGGAAAGAAAATAAAAGATATCTCTAAAAGTTTCTATCCAGTTCACAGCTACATCAGTTTTATAACTGGACAGGTGGTGTGAGCTTGGTAGATTTGGAAGCTAACCCGATTACGAGAAGGACGATTTTCGCGCATAAACCTACAAATCCCAACTGGTTTTGAATAATTGCGAAGAGGCGACAGTAAATCGAGGCGGAAGAAGGCAACTTGGTGCCCCACGCCGACCTAATTCATCCGCAGGAAAATACGGAGACCCAATAGAATAGTTTGTGTCTCAGACATCATCCCTTCCACACACACAGACTGTCTCTTTTTCTCTCTCTCTCTCTCTCACACACACACACACTGACTCTTAACCACGAAGATAGGAATATACATTCATTCATTACTGAAATCATGGGAACGCTGCCGTATCTGTTTCACATTAGGATTATCACAGTTGACGTCAGCTTTCTTTAACCAATGGAAAACAATTCCACCATTGTTACTGTTCTGAATTCGTTGCAACAGTACACATCAACTGTATGTTCAGTTTTGATAATGATGAAATTTTCATAAGCAATCTTAATAGTATTTTTGTTTCAAGTAAAAATTCTCAATTAGATAGCTATGTTATCTATCTTGTTTTGTTTTGCGTTGTATTAAATATATAATTTGAAGCTGACACTTAAATCTCTTAAAGTTGACACTTGAAGTTAAGTACTTCCGCTATAATCAACACATAGAATCTTAAGAAACAAAGAACTGACGTCTCAGTTTCAGACTAAGACATAAATATATACTCTACTATATGTATTGAGTACTTATACATCGCATTTTAAAATTCACATACATTATATATATATATATATATATATATATATATATATATAT
>NC_068996.1:36046102-36048030 GCF_001194135.2 Octopus bimaculoides | reverse complement strand
GATATGGAAGAGGTGAAGACAAAAACGACAGAGGCGTTAAAAAGCACCATTTTTCAAGATTTCCAGGACTGCTTCGAAGAGTGGAAAACGCTGTCTGGACCGATGCATTGCTTCAAATGGGGAATACTTTGAAGACGATAAAAGTATAGACATGTAAAACTAAAGGAATAAAGTAATATACTTTTCTACTCTAGGCACAAAGTCCGAAATTTTGGGGGAGAGGGGCCAGTCGGTTAGATCGACACCAGTACGCAACTGGTACTTAATTTATCGACCCCGAAAGGATGAAAGGCAAAGTCAACCTCGGCGGAATTTGAACTCAGAACGTAAAGACAGACCGCCTTTAAAGGAGCACTCCGTCGGTTATGACGACGAGGGTCCCAGCTGATCCGATCAACGGAACAGCCTGCTCGTGAAATTAACGTGCAAGTGGCTGAGCACTCCACAGACAGGTGTACCCTTAACGTAGTTCTCAGCGAGATTCAGCGTGACACAGTGTGACAAGGCTGACCCTTTGAAACGCAGGTACAACTCGTTTTTCCAGCTGAATGGACTGGTGCAACGTAAAATAAGTGTCTTGCTCAAGGACACTTCGGGAATTGATCTCACGACCTTATGATCGTGAGCCGAATGTCCTAACCACTAAGCCACGCGCCTTTACTGAATAAAGTTTTATTGCAAGATTCCGGTTTCTTTTGGGTACCCCCTCCTATATATGTATGCATGTACATATGAATATATGTATGCACGTACATTTGTGTATACGTATGTATGTATGTATGTATGTATGTATGTATGTATGTATGTATGTATGTATGCATGAGTCAATGTTGTCTCACTCTATGCCAAGGATCACATTGTTCTTTCTCCCAACGTATTGCAATATTTCCAATTTTCATTTAATGGTTGAATTAACAGCCATTGTTACGGGAACTGCAACTAAAACAATCTAAATTTCCTACTGTAAGACACTGGAACGGATTAAAAGAAATATTTCTTGGTCAAATCACCATCTCTGGTTACTAAATTGGTTGGAGAAAGATAGCAAAAGATTTCTTTGCCTGTAAATTTACAGAAAGAAAACGATGGAGACACACAATAAAAGAAACACTATACAACATTATACACGTTGTATAGGTTTTATTCTCTAATGGTTTGATTTGGGAGAAGGAACTGTTTCCATGGTTTTCTCAAGGTGTCCTAAATTAGTGAGGTCGATATCGTTGATATTATCTTTAAAAATAAACTATAACACTGACGGCGGTACTATTAAACTAATTGACAGTTCTGTAACATTTCTTGCAATGTAACTAACGCTCATCTGCTTTGCAAGGAGCCTGACCATTTATTAAATTTATTTATTCTCAGGGGAAGTGGAACTTACCTTTTTAGGCAAATGAAAAGTTCGATAAATGTACAACGATGCTATTATTTATACTCATTGAACTGCAACAGTAATATTGTGGTTATTTATTGATTTCTAAAAATAAAACAAGGCTGCAAATCTTAAGAAGGAAGTTTTTGCGATCAAGGTTGCTCCTAATCGTTTAACGGTGCTTATTTTAGACAGCCGAGAACCCAGAAATATTGCTTTCAAATTTTGGCACAAGACCAGCAAGTTCGGGAGACGGGGTAATTTTATTACAACGACTGGTACACAACTGGTACTTATTTTATCGATTCCGAAAGGTTGAAAGGCAAAGTCGACCTCGGCGGCATTTGAACTCAGAACGTAAAGATGGACAAAATATTGGAAAGCATTTTTCCCGGTGTACTAACGATTCTACCAGTTCTCCACCTTCGAATCAAGCAGTATCAAAATTTATTAGAATAAAAGGATATAGTCATAAGTCTTTTTATTCTACTGGCTTCTTTCCTCGAACTGCTGCTTTCTAGAATTTGCTACCACCGTCTTATTTTCCTCTGGT
>NC_068996.1:36043343-36045878 GCF_001194135.2 Octopus bimaculoides | reverse complement strand
TCCGGGTTCAGTCCCACTGCGTGGCACCTTGGGCAAGTGTCTTCTACTATAGCCTCGGGCCGACCAAAGCCTTGTGAGTGGATTTGGTAGACAGAAACTGAAAGAAGCCCGTCGTATATATGTATATATATATGTATGTGTGTATGTATATGTTTGTGTGTCTGTGTTGGTACCCCTCAACATCGCTTGACAACCGATGCTGGTGTGTTTACATCCCCGTAAATTAGCGGTTCGGCAAAAGAGACCGATAGGATAAGTACTAGGCATCCAAAGAATAAATCTTGGGGTCGATTTGCTCGACTAAAAGCGGTGCTCCAGCATGGCCACAGTCAAATGACTGAAACAAATAAAAGAGTAAGTGTAACAGACCAATTAATGAGGTTCAACACGCTTGAGACTAACTAGTAGTAAATCTTCCTGTAATTATTTTTAATAAGCTGTAATACTTTTCATGAAGAAATTACATTCATTATTTACATTTGACGGATATTTAACCTCATTTTGTTTGTTGTTAACACAACGTTTCGGCTGATATACCCTCCAAGCCTTCATCATGTGTCTAGGGGAAATTTCAAATTTCTAAGGTATTTTTCGATGTATACTGGAATCGAACTTAGAATCTTGGGGTAAGTAGCCCGCGCTCTTAACTACTACGCCATATGCTAGTGAACAATTATGGAGTGAATTTTAAGGTTTATAAATTATATATAGGGCTAAATAGTAGTAGTATGATTCCCTTATCGGGACTGTCACGTTAAGTTGACAGTATACAACTACTATATATATTGTTATCTATTTATTTTTTGTCCAAGATTGCTTTATTGCAGAATATTTCGAATTGTTACTTCATATAAATTCAAAGTTACCTAGTTATTTAGAGTTTTACTTCGACCAAATAATTTTGTGTATGATTTTCTTTTTCTCTTCTGTGTGGGTTGTATGTGTTTATGTGAGCAGTTATATTTGTGTGTGCACATGTAAGAGTATTTATACATGTGCGGATTTAGGTCTAAATTTTGAAATCCCACGGGAAATACTGCAAACACTGGTGCTTTCTTGTGTTGTATTTACATAAAACTAGGTCTCTTAGCTGAGTCACACTTATACACAGCTGATATTATTCCTAAATTACTGCTGATACCCGGAGTCAGAACAGCAACAGTTTGACTTGACTTGACTAATATAGATTTGGGTGAAATATCTCAGAAGAAAATATATGTTTTTTTCGGGAAACAGAAACATGAAATGAATAGAAATTATATTATTTGATTGGTTGTAAAGAGACTATTGTAAGAAATTCGTTGCGTGAACAAAGCGGAATAACCAGTGTTGCTAAGGTTCCGGCTTGTCTTTAGACACACTGTTCCCAGCATATAGGTCAGTATTTATTGAAGAGTGAATATTTAAGCAGCGTTTGGAAAAGTTTTTTTTTTCGGATTAGGTACCAAGAATCCTAACTGCAGATGTAGAAGGGTGAAAGCTTACAGGTTGTGTTATTAACATATGCTGCATTTTCTAAAAGTGTCTCATCCAGGAGGCCTAGTTTTATGTTAATGCAACATATGAAAGTACCAATGATTTCGATATGTCTTGTAGATTTCGAAATTTAAAGACGTCAATGCGAGGAGAATCAACATTAAATTGTACTTTGCTGTTTTGAAAGTAACCAGGGACATTTCGTGATCATCCTGCTTGTTTTTCTATGTACAGAGAACTGAGGAGCACATCGTTCGAAGTGTACTCACCGTTTTTTTCAAGATGGTATACGATGCGAATTGAGGAAGATTTTTGCTTGCTGTTTCTAGTCTTTAGATAAAGAACTTAGCAATTCTACAACCCCCCCCCCCACTGTCAACAACACCCTGCCACAACCCCAATGGCCACGACATGCAATCGCACCACTACCACCACCAGCTCCAACACCATTCCATTGACTCGAATCAATTTTGTGAAATTTTATTGGTACAGTCTCTGTCCTATAACGTTCCAGCAACTCACAGATACAGGAAAATATCTAATAGGCATTCTGTGAAATTATCATATAGCTGCTTCCCAAATATGAAGAGTATTATTACACGTGGTCAATACCAAGAGCTTAAATCCAGTTGCAACTGCCGCGACCCAGGATCTTGTCCACTTGACCAACGATGTCTGACTAAATCTATCATATATGAAGTAGTAGTCACTGCAACCCTAAATGATAAAACAACTGATGAGAAGACCTATGTTGGATTATGGGAAGGAGAATTTAAAAATCGCTAAGCCATTCACATAGCCTCTTTCCTACATAGGGACAAAAGTAAAGCTACTAAGTTAGCTAGCTACATGTGGAATTTGAAAGATAACAAAACACCACATGTGATTAAATGGAAAGTAATTGAGAAATCGATACCTTATGTGAATGGATCGAATAAGTGTAGACTTCGTTTGGCTGAAAGAACACAGATCCTATTCAGGTCTAAGATCCCTAACTCTCTATTGAACTCCAAGTTAGTAATTTTCAGTGGTTGCATGCGCATGTATAAATATATATCG
>NC_068996.1:36041907-36042579 GCF_001194135.2 Octopus bimaculoides | reverse complement strand
TAAAACTATATATATATATATATATATATATATATATATATAAGATATATCATATATATTATATATTATATATATCTTTGCCCCTTCTCCTGTCTGTAAAAGCAGTTCCGCCACGAGCAGGCCGGTTGTTGGACTTTGGTTGTTAGAGGCTTTCTTAGACGCACGCCATGTGGGACCATTTTGTAGATAGTGGGCGCTTATCCCTACTACCACCCTCGGCTGTGACAACCTTCGGAACCTATATATATATATATATATATATATAATTCGACCGTTAACCCAGACATGTTCCTTTTCTCTCTCCGTTTTCTTTCCTCGTTCCTCTCTGCAGAAGAGCGTAGGCTCGAAATGTCAAAGACTTCTTCCATTTGTCCCAATCGTCAAACTAATACAAGTTGTTGTCGTTTGTTGCTCCCTCACCTGTTTCTATCTTTCTGTTTGTTTTGTTGTTGTTTTTGTACAATTTAATCACACACATGCGCGCGCGCTTATACACACATATATAAAACACCACTCTTTTCTCTCTCCCTTTCTCTTTCTCTTTGTCTTCTTTGTCTATCTGCTTCACTCTCTTTTTCTGTCTCTGCCTCTCTTTGTTTCTATCTCTTCCTCCTTTCTCTCTCTCTCTTTCTCTCTCTCTCTCTCTCTCTCTCTCTCTCTCTCTCTCTCTCT
>NC_068996.1:36036322-36036734 GCF_001194135.2 Octopus bimaculoides | reverse complement strand
TACAACATACTCAAAACCACCACCATACTTACCATACTGGGTGGACCTCTGTCGGTCCCGACGAGGGTCACCGGACTGTTCGGTTAGCAGGATTTCTACTGATGCCTTTTGGCACTGAAGTCTATGAGTAGTAAACAGCTCTTTACGTGACAGGCCTTCGCTTGGCATGTATGGTCCTGAGAGAGAGAGAGAGAGAGAGAGGGAGGGAGAGAGAGAGAAAGAGAGAAGGGGAGAAGGAAGGGAAGTTACGGAGAGGGACAGGGTGAAGGAGAAGGAAAAAAGAGAGGGTTAAAAACCAGGTAAACAGCATTGCATGACTGGTACTTCATCGCCCCAAATGTAGAAAGCAAAGTTTTACCTCCTTGGGATTTGAACGCACAACGCCGTGCATTGGAAGGAACGAATGTCGCAG
>NC_068996.1:36030631-36034249 GCF_001194135.2 Octopus bimaculoides | reverse complement strand
ATATATATATATATATATATATATATATATATATATATATATATATACGCGCGCTTATATACACAGACATACATATACATCTATGTGTACATATATATGTATGCATATGTATATGTCTGTATGTGTGCGTGTGTGTACGTTACATAAATATATTTATACTCGTGTTTACATATATATTCATACACAAATCTACTACCATCACCACAGCCACCACCGCCGCCGCCTCCACTACTACCACTGCCACTACTACTACTACTACTACTACTACTACTACTACTACTACTATTTTACATACATAAAAAGACGTGATCTCATATATGGTGCATTCTGCCGTATGTGTGTGTTTGTGTGTATGCGTATGTAAACACAAGCAAGATTGTAGATCCGAAGCAGTATGTGTATTTTGTTTTGTTGTTGTTAGTTTTAGAGATTTCTTGTGTGCGTATGTAAGTTACTTCCAGTTCGATAGGTTGCAAAAAAAAACAACCCTATCAATCAATTCAGTCATCTACCTGTTTGCTTGTCTATCTATCTGTGTGTGTGTGTGTGTGTGTGTATGTGTGTGTGTGTCTTTCTGTCTGTTTGCTTCTATACATACATACATACATACATACATACATACGAGTGTATGTGTGTGTGTCTGTCTGTCTGCCTGTCTATACGTACATAGATGTATGTATTTTTATATGCTTAAACCTACGAATATATACACACACACGTGTGTATATGTGTGTGTGTGCGCGCGCGTGTAAATTCTTCTGTCTGATGAATTTCTAATAGGAGACATCTTTACATGCTTTTTCTACATGTACAATTTTGTAACTCCTATTAGCAAAGGAAACACGTGTAATGGTGAATAAATAATATCAAACATTTTCTTCCAATCTTTTGTTTTGATATTATTACTCAACAGAAAAAGTATTTTCTGGTATTTTCACGGATTTGGAATACTGGAATAAGCAGATGTGCTTAGGCTATAACCCGGTCTGCGTAATGTGTGAGCACGTGTGCTTGTGTATGTGTGCGCGTGTGTGTATTTGTGTGTGAGTGTGAGAGAGAGAGAGTGTGCATGAGCGTGTGTGTGTGTGTGTGTGTGTGTGTGAAAGAGAGAGAAGGAAAGAGAGAGAAAAAGACACAGAGAGAGGGCGTGTGTGTACAGCCAACGGTTCCCCGCAAACAAGTATGGCTTATATATCTTGGTTACACGCACCGTTCAGTTGCTAATTGCTTTGTCGCCCTATGTAGAGGTGGGGCCCCACATGAACATCCTCTCTTCCTCTGAGCTTTGACCTGGAAGAATATCCAATAGGTGATAGCTGGAGAAGGGGAGAGATAGAGAGTGGGGGAGATGCTTCGCTCGAAGTCGAGTGGTATTTATTACGGCCGAATAGACCGGAGCAGTGTGAAAAGAAGTGCCTTGCTCAAGAACACAAAACGCATCCCGATTCAAGAACTTAACCCACGAGCTTAATCAAGCGCCTTCACTTGTACGAAAGATATGTATGTGTTTGCGTGAATATCTATTTATGTATCTATCTATCTATCTATCTATCTATCTATCAAACTATCTATCTGACTGTCTACCTGTCTGTCTATCTGGCTGCCTGTCTATCTGGCTGCCTGTCTATCTGGCTGCCTGTCTCTCTTAAATCAATCAATAACTTCGAAGGTGTTAAAACAAGCTTAATTCTATTTTCTTCCTAAGCATCGGTATGTATTATGTATGTATGTATGTATGGATGGATGGATGGATGGATAGATGGATGGATGTATGTGTGTATAGTGTACTGTTCCGTGGTAGTAAGATCAGCAGAAAAAGTACTCCCTCTGGTAAGAGATAAATATTATAATTCATAAACACAATACATGTTATTATGTACTACTATTAGTTTCATGTGCTAAGAACATTCTAAATATTGTTTTATAACACGTCTGACATCTCAGCGCAATCATCAGGCATTACCCATATAGCATAACGAACTAAAAATGGAACGAGAGGAAAAATAAGAAAAGGTGAGAAGGAAGTATATAGTAAAAGTAGAAAGTTGAAAAACCGGAAAGAAGCAAAGGTGAGAAATAGTTATCTCCCTTAGACCGTAAGTTATAAGGCTGAAAAAAATAGTGGCTTAGAGTCTATGGCACAGTTATTAATTAGACAGAGGAGGAAGTTTCAAATTTTTCAACAGGAACTTAGGCATATGCTTACAACCGCTGAAAATTTCGGATCTAAATTTCAGCTGTGAGTAAGAGATCTTAGATCTGAAAAGGATTTGAACTCTTTCAGCTAAGCATAGCTTGTATTTTTTGATCCGTTAATATATGGTGTAGATTTCTCGATTATTTTCCACTTTATCGTATGTAGTGCTGCGTTCGACTTCAAACTCCATACGTTACTAAACAACTTAGTAGCTTTGCTTTTGTCCCTAAATCGGAAAGAAGCTTAGCGATTAATATAGGGATTCTTAAACTTTCATTTACGTTGTCCGATATAGCTATTTTTATCGGTTGTGTTATTATCTAGCAAAGCAGTAAATTTTGCTTCATATATGACATTTAATCATACAACTGGGCTTAGGCACTTGGTTTTGGAGCAGCAGCTATATGACAATTTCACAGATTGCCTGTTAAATATTTTCCTGCATCTGTGATTTTCTGGAAAATGTGTGTATAGGAGAGACAGGAATCTTTTACCAATGTTAGTTTTTACGTTAAGGGAAAAGGGAGGGGCGAACCAAATAATACACACGATATATATATATATATATATATTATATGTAAGAACGACCGTGCGAACCAAAAGGAGAAATGGTGACGAATGGAAAAACAGGCTCCTTTTTATTAATGCGTCATACGGTCGAACACAAAAATATAAAATGATATATGTATGTTATAATACTATAACATAGAGAATTCGTAAATGCCAGTAAGGAAGACGATAGGAACGCAACCGACAGAGATGTATAACAGTAAGATTTATTGGAGCATTAAACTGTATGTCTGTGTGTGTGTGAATGCGACATAATAAAACACAATATAAGACTGGCCGTCATGTAAACAAAAGAGTGTGCGCGAGTAATACATGTATGTGAATGCGAGAGATACATAGTATTGAATAGAGTCAGTAACACGCATAAGGAACTATACCAGTTTTTAGTTAGAATACACAGTGGTAAGTGTCTGTATATAAGAAGTTAAGGCGTTAAGGCAGAGCGGTCACTCGTCGTGATGTTGAGGCTTCGATGCCGCGCCGGGTTCTTGAATACAGATGTTCTTCGCAGGCTGAATTCTGGCTGTTGGTTTCATGGTGAACAAATCACACAAACAGGGTCGAGAAGTGCTGCGGTAATTGTTTGGTTAGCTGTTGGTAGCTTGTGTACGTGTAGAGTCATGTTGACGCTGGCGGCGATGCTGGTAATCGTAGTTGGACGATGGTGTCGATGTCGTCGCTGGAAACTGGCTGCTGGCTGGTGCTGTGTTACGCGTGTGTGGTCAGCGACCAGATCTAGGAGATCTGAGCCGCAACGAATTGACGGGTATAATTTAGGCTATTTATAGTAAAATAGGGGCTCCAGGAAAGCATTAGAAGAAACACTCTCACGTGACCTTATTAGAGGCTAT
>NC_068996.1:36027233-36030016 GCF_001194135.2 Octopus bimaculoides | reverse complement strand
ATATATATATATATATATATAAGAGTAAGCACATAAATGCAAAGTAAGGCGGGAAAATAGTACTAGAATACCGAAAGTAATGGGGTTTTTTAAAATTAAATTCTCAAAAACATCACAAAAAACTGTTACTCAATTTAATCAAGCCTTGATCACAACTGTCCGCCGGGAACTTGAAACTCTGAATAACAGCTTTTCGCGATGCTTTTGAGCTTTAATATATACATACATACATATATACATACATACATATATACATACATACATACATACATACATATATACATACATATATACAGGTATGTTGATGCAAACAGGAAAAATAGAACTCAAAATGTGAGTATATGTATATTTGTATTATTATTTTGCAGAAGTAACAGAATAACTCAAGGTCACTCTCTCCTTGAGTCACTCTGTTACTTCTGCTATATATATATAATTTATATATATATATATATATATATATATATATATTACACACTCACACACACACACACACACACACTTACGCGCGCGCGCTATATATCTTCAATTCCAAATCGATAGCTTTCATCATAGGTAGTGGACACAGTTAGGACTAACTGACCTGCGGCTAAAGAAAAACAAAAATCATCACACCGTCAACACCAACATCACCACTCCCAACAACAACAACAACAACAACAACAACACTGTTAATGAGAACTGTTCTGTCAAGATTTACCAGAACACTTAATAACATTATTTGTTGTGAATTTATATTGTAATAATCATATTATTTTTATGTCTAACGATATCGGAACTAAAACATCAGTGCGACGGAGTATCAACAATAAATATACGTACGCTATAGTTCAATTCATGCAAGACTGAGCTGTGTTCTTTATGAATTTATTCAATGTTATCAAAGAGAGTTAATGGAGAATGGTTTTGTACTTGATAGCCTCCAGTATGTAGTCGTTGGATCGTTTATTAAGTAGCCAAGCAATCAGTTCTATGCTTTGAATTAAATTTCTTTTCATGGTATATTTAATTGAATATATTCCAACGAGACAATGAGGTTTAGCTACAGCTCTACTATCTGTCTGTCTGTCTGTCTGTCTTTCTGTCTGTCTGTCTTACTAGCTATCTCTCTGTCTGTATGTCTGTCTTACTAGCTATCTGTCTATCTGTTGTTGTTGTTGTTGTTGTTGTTATTATTATTATTATTATTATTATTATTGAGTGAGAGAGCAGTGCATGCCATCAAAGTGACACTGGGGTACAAATATACAAAGCCCAATATACCCATCATGACTATCCGTCCGATAAGGGTACACCAGGCACATGCATCACAACCATATGTGTGTGATATGGTGATCTCATATCAAAATAAGCAGCGCATGACCTTGCAAGTGGGGGCCCAGTTAGAAGTTTCTTCAGGTCGAGTAGCCCGTCCCACTCAAAAGGTCCCTGAATAAGGTTTCTTTAAGGATGTTAAACAAAACACCCATGTTTCCAGATGTGAATTATCCAAACCCCAAAGAATTCCTCTTAACACATGGCTATGATGCTCCCCCACTACTTCTGCTCATGATCAGAGATGCACATATCGTCAGCCACTAAGGGACATGCTCAACTGGCTAAGGTCAGACAACTGACAAGTAAATCTGTGGTATTGAGCAGAATATTTGCTGTAGTCCATCTTTTATATCAAGACAAAACAATGTACACGATAACACTTCCAATCAATTAAGATCAAAAGCCATGAGAGCCACTGCCTGGTATTGCTTCAGGGCATGTTGTTGTTGTTGTTGTTATTATTATTATTATTATTATTATTATTATTATTATTATTATTATTATTATTATCATTATTGAAGGCGGCGAGCTGGCAGAAACGTTAGCACGCCAGTCAAAATGCTTAGTGGCATTTCATCCGTCTGCATGTTCTGAGTTCTAATTCCGCTGAGGTCGATTTTGCCTTTCAGCCTGTCAGAGTTGATAAAATAAGTACCAGTTGAGTATCCCCCCCAAAATTCTAGGCCTTGTGCCTATAACAGAAAGGATTATTATTATTATTATTATTATTATTATTATTATTATTATTATTATTATTATTATTATTATTATCATCATCATCATCATCATCATCATTATCAATAATATTAATACACTAACTTTTTCTTTTTGTACGTATCTGTTGTGTGCGTCACACTTACTTCAAGGAAGTGGCAAAGCGAGAGAGAGGAGGAGAACAGAGAGGAAGTAAGAGAGAGAGAGGAGGAGGACAGAGAGAAAGTAAGAGAGAGAGAGAGTGAGAGAGAAAGGGAGAGTGAGTGTGAAAGTGAGAGAGTGAGAGAGAGAAAGAGAGAGAGAAAGAGAGAGAGGAAAAGAGACAGTGGGTGTTGATGGCATTCGTTTTGTGTTTTTAAGTGTTTCAGAGAGAAAGAGAGAGAGAATGAAAGAGAGAGAGAGAGAGAAAGAGACAGTGAGTGGTGACAGCATTCATTTTGTGTTTTTAAATGTTTCAGAGAGGACGTAAGAGAGAAAGAAACAGAGTGAGAGAGAAAGAGAGTGAAAGAGACTGAGTGGTGATGACGTTTGTTTTGTGTTTTTAAATGTTTATCACATCACAAGAGAAGTAGATACATAGATACATATACACATTGTTAAATCAAAAGCAGGAGAGAAGAGGGACACAAAGGAAATGAAAGAGAAAGAGAGAAAGTGAGAGAAACAGTAGATACTTAAATCCAAAGAAAAGTTCATACATAGATACATAGACACAGCAAATATTGGATGTCAATTTCACTTTTCATTACCAC
>NC_068996.1:36025992-36026336 GCF_001194135.2 Octopus bimaculoides | reverse complement strand
AATTTTCACGGGATCAGCTAGTTATTATTATTATTATTATTATTATTATTATTATTATTATTATTATTATTATTATTATTATTATTATTATTTGTATTGTTACAGACAGGTTCTTTTATCTATTATGTTTCTTTCGTCACTGTTATTATATTATACAATATTGATCCTGCTTTCTTTTTCCTTTTCCTTCCTTGCCATAAGGGCTTGCTACTGCACCGTCAGAACGTTGTCTACACCACATCTACATTTTTAGACTCAGGTTTATCGTAACCAAGTTTGATGTTTCCTATATTATACAGCTTGAAACTTCGCCCGAGTACAACAATAGCAAGTACAAGACTTAC
>NC_068996.1:36021992-36025558 GCF_001194135.2 Octopus bimaculoides | reverse complement strand
ATTTGGTAAACGGAAACTGAAAGAAACCCGTCGCACACACACACACACACACACACACACACATATATATATATATGTATGTATGTGTGTATGTATGTATGTATGTATGTATGTATGTATGTGTATAAATGCATGTATGTATATATATATATGTGTGTGTGTATGTCGTTATCTCTCTTTCTATTCAACCTCTTCCTTCAGGTCATTTCGGCATGTAGAACCGTTAGTCCAAACACGTTTTCCTTTTTCCCTTCCGCTTTCTCTCCTCGTTCCTTTCTATCGCAGAGCAAGGTTCGAAACGTTAAACACTTTTCTGTTTCTCCTGAGCGTCAAACTGACACGATCTGTTCTTTTGCTTGTCTCTTGTTCTTTGTTCACTTGAATCTCACACACACACACACACACACACACACACACACACACACACACACACACACACACACATGTATATCTATGCGTGTGCATGTCTTCAGTGTAGCTAAGGGGGTACCATGGACGGCATTGCACTCTCACTATTCACCGGTGCACTATCAGAGTTAGAAAAAAACAGTTTACAAAATCTTTCTCCGACACATTTCTTGAAGTCTGACTAACATGTACATCGTTAAGGGAGTGCACTGGATGGCACTGCCCCCTCACTATTCAATGGTGCACCCTCAGATTTAGAAAAAACATCGTCGTCATCTTCATCTGTAACAATGTCATCATCATCATTGTCGTCGTCGTCATCCCTACCACCATCACCACCATCATCACCCCCATCCCGTCATCATCATCACCATCATCATCATCACCAGGGATTACATCTTGGATAATGTAGTCTAAAGTAAACCGTGTTTTAGAAACGTAGACACATACAGCCACTTCGGAACGCATTTAGTCTGTTAATCAGGGCTGTCTGGCGCTAAGCAATAACAACAATAAGTGAACGAATGCTCGACCTACTAGAAATAGCTGCCAGATCTCTCTAAACCACATCTTACTGTTTTAACAGGAAGAATATGCACGCTCGTCTACATCCGGACACACAATATCTAAAAACAAGACGCGGTGGTCACAGCCGGAATGCTTTTGATCATAGTTTTGCTTAGTGTATTATATTATAGAGACAAGCAACAGCAACAACAAAAATAACAGTAACAGTAACAACAACAGCAACAACAAACGGTGGCGGTGGCAGTAGTGGAAACATGTTCCTTTGTAGTATATCTGATAATGAACATAAACATTGGAATAAGTGAAGCGAAACCGGAAGAATCAATTCCTTTAATGAAATTTGAAAGCGGAAGTAGCAATGTTATATTGAAATTTAAAACCGGAAGACGTTACATTTCACTGAAATTCGATACATAACTGGAGTTATCTCCGATGACAGCTGTAGGCTTCTTCTGCTGCTTTTTGCTAAATTGACACAAGATGTCGCAGTAAGTGTAGCTTGCAGTGAGTGATTTATGTGGTTTAATTCACATGCAAAACACTTTTTTACCAAGTTGATAGACATGCTTGAAATAACAGCTAAATCTAAACTCAACTCCTTCACCCGTCTCTACTGTTTTAAATCTGGAAATATACATAGACTGTGTAGTGATATTGTTTGTTCTGGGGTATGCGAGTATTTGAAAATACCTCACCGAGTGATGACTGTGCCCTGCATAGTTATGGGTTGCTCTTTGGCAAGACATGGCACCCGTTCAGTCACCCTACAAGGAATATGACAAAATCAAGGGGACTGCAGCATAGCGGATTGTGAAGAGGTAGCGAAAGAATTCCACTAAGCCATTGATACTGAGCGGAGGAATCCAAGAAAATCAATGGTCAGGATCTCTAAACTTTATCAAGAGGGTAACTGCGAATGCATCCATAGGTGTGGCGTCCATGGTTTTATAATCAGCTAATGAAAGATTCACTATGAATCAAGCTCCCAATTCAAATTCATAATAATGGATGGAATTGGATGGCAACAGAGTCATGGGAATCTACGGAAGCAGCTACCCCAAGAAGAGGTTGTTCGTTCGTTTGATACTGAACAGAGGCTGACAGTAACAATTTCTTCAGATTATTGTCTTTATAAAAATTTCAAATGGTTGGTTTTGCGAATTCTACTGAAGCAAACAATGCCAATTAATTAGCCCTTAGTTTGTTTCAATCCCTATTGATTTTACCCTCTATTCGCCTTCGATTTACCTTTGACACGATCTCCAGTATCGCTGAGATTCGTGTAGTTGGTGCTTAACTTCAGCTCTAACAAATTGATGCAGGAAAAGCGTCTCGATGGTTAAAACAGTCAACTGGAAATAGGAGTCAAGTTTTCCTCAAATCACAGCCAATATCTTGAAAACGAAAAAGATATTTTCGATAGGATAACATACTCCTACACACACAGTAAGAAACAAGATGACCATAACCGGAACATCTTTAACCATAGGTTAGAACTGTGCTTCAGCTAAACAACCACAAGTAGATGTTATGCCATCATTATTTGAAAGCAAAAGTAGTAAATTAACAACCTTCAGAGACGATGCTGTATGGTGTTTGATATACATGTATCTGTCTATATTGTTCCAATACCATTTGCCATTCTGATTTATTTCTCTTGGTTCATTTTTGGTTAAATAATGCAAATTACCCTCACCATAACCGTTTTCCATTTTGTTTTTGTATAGGTCTTTTGGCTGAGGGACACAACGTTGGATAATCGTTGTGATGAAGGATTTTGACCCAGAAACACGTATCAATAACTGTTTTATCTGCAGACAATAAACTTGTTCCTTTTCCTTAGCGGCTTGTCACCTTTGGAGAATTTTTGGATTTGAGATTTTTTACTCCCTTTCTCAAGTAGAGCTGGATTTAGTTGCCATTTAGTAATTTATAAGACATCTTCTAGAAAGGGAGATAATTTCAATAAAGCAAGAACTTATGTTGTGTGGTATTTGATATACCTGATACCTTGGGCAAGTATTTTGCACTTTAGCCGTGCGATGACCAGTTCTTTACCGATAATGGTTTTTTTCCATACCGAACTACTTGGTAAAAATTATTAATTATTAATTTATTAATAAATTAATAATCCTTTACCCTATATCTGTAATGATTATTCATTCCCTGATACTAAACCGCAGGTTTTCTGCGGTACTGCTTGTGACACACACGGTGATTCTGAAGCATGGATATGGACTGATTCGTCTATATAAATTCGGAAATGCTGCTTCTGTTATGTGATGCGCGATGTCGCCTGGTCGAGCATACATGGTTTTTGCTAGCATTTTCGACTTTTTAATATCGAATATTAAAAAGATGACGGGAATGAATTTTTTTACTATTCTGATCCAGAAACGCGTCCATGATTGACTAAGACTGGTTAGTTTCATTATTTTTTTCTTCTTGTTTTGCCTTTGTGACTTATAAGTATTGCTATCTGTTGGAGACCTATTATAGTAGTAGAATTAGCACTTTAACTGCTATTTCTAAATTTCGGTATATGTTGAAGCAACTGTTGCTGATCCCTTAATTATCTGTGTATATGTGTGTGTATATATATATATATATATATATATATATATATATAT
>NC_068996.1:36019203-36020321 GCF_001194135.2 Octopus bimaculoides | reverse complement strand
ATATATATATATATATATATATACGACGGGCTTCTTTCAGTTTCAATGTAACAAATCCTCTCAGAAGGCTTTGGTAGGCCCGAGGCTATAGGAGAAGACACTTATCCAAGGTGCCACGCAGTGGGACTGAATCTAGAGCCATGTGGTTGGAAAGCAAGCTTCTTACAATATATATATATATATATATGAGAGAACTTTAGGTTAGTTAAAACATGTTTGTGACATATTTCAACTTCTAAAGGTGAATTAACATCAGTTATCGCGGAGAAAAAACTCTCTCTCATGTTAAAAAGGTGTAAAAACACCATATCCGTCCAGTGCTGTCCACTGCCAGATTCACAGAGGCGTTTCTAGCTCTATGGCCATTGCCGATGGGAAATAATACAAAAGTGAGGCAACTCCGGACAGACATAATTAACTAAAACACAGTCAACAACAATGATTGCGTTGCACCATTAGACCGCCACGACGGGCTTCTTTCAGTTTCTGCCTACCAAATCCACTCTTAAGGCTTTGATCGGCCCGTGACTATAGCAGAAGACAGTCACCGAAGGTGCCACGCAGTGAAACTGAACCCGGGAACATATGTTTGGGAGGCAAACTTTTACCACACATCTATCTATCTATCTATCTATCTATCTATCTATCTATCGATCTATTTATCGAGCGATCGATCTATCTATTATCTCTCTCTCTCTCTCTCTCTTCCTATGTGTGTGTAAGCATATATATATGTGTGGGTATATATGTATACTTGTGTATATATATATAACCATTTAAGTGTATATGAAGATATAGTTACACATGCACACACACACACACACATATGTATGCATGTGAATGTATATGAATATATATATATATGTATATATATGTGTGTGTGTGTGTGTGTGTGTGTGTGTGTGTGTGTGTGTGTGTGTGTGTGTGTGTGTGCAGTCGGAGTTTATCCCATTTCCATGGCCTATATACGGTAGCAGCAGAGGTTCCACCCTGAATGAGACGCCAGTCTGTCGCAAGGTTAACCCGCAGCTGTTGCCGTTACTCATTTATGGCTGAACGGACTGGAACAATGGGAAATAAAACTGTTTCGCTGAAGCCCACGGCACGACACCCGCTCT
>NC_068996.1:36017121-36018674 GCF_001194135.2 Octopus bimaculoides | reverse complement strand
CCATCGCTTGACAACCGATGCTGATGTGTTTATGTTCCCGTCACTTAGCGGTTCGGCAAAAATTTCCGATAGAATAAATACTAGGCTTACAAAGAATATATCCTGGGGTCAATTTGCTCGACTAAAGGTGGTGCTCCAGTATAGCCACAGTCAAATGACTGAAACAAGTAAAAGAGTAAAAGAGTAAGGGAAAATTCTTGCACTGAAAGTGGAAGGAATGAGTAACAGGAAGATTGCCGAGAAGATTCCGTGAAGTAGAACGTTAGTGGACAATTTTCTGAAAGATCCTGACGGCTACAACAGGGTTCATGCTGATGGACGTCCAATGGTTACATCACAAATGGGTAAAAAAGGCCATTGTCACGCTGCTCTTTTGTTTCCAAAATCAAGGCATCAGCAGGAATAGGAACCTCGACACATGCCGTAAGAATGTGTGATTTTGAACCATGGTTTCTATCTGCAGAAGCGGCTAGGACGTCCGTTATTGTCCCCTCCTCACAAAGTTGCTAGATTGGAATTTGCTCGGCAGCATCAGACCTGGGATGGTGAATGGACCAGAGTACTCTTCTCTGGTGAGAAAAAAATAGAATTTGGATGGTCCCGGCGGTTGTAAGTATTACTGAGCAAATAAATGTATACAAAATTCTACTTATTACAAGCAGCAGACCAGTGGAGGAGGTCTTATGGTGTGGAGAGCAATATCTGCCAATGGGAAGCTACCACTTGTCATCACGGATGGCCATTTCAATGCTGCACGATACAGGGTTCATATTAACGAAGAAGGAAGAAGGCTTCATAGCGGGAACTTTATATTTTAACAGGACGATGCTCCTAATCATAAAGCAGAGGCAACTTTGGATTTCCTCCATGCAATTGTGATTGAAGTCATGCCATGGCTATCAAGAAGTCCAGACCATAATCTTATAGAGAATACTTGGGGATACCTCACGAATGTTGTACACAGTGAAAGCAGGCAGTATTCATTTCTTGATGGACTTGAAACAGCAATAAAGAAGACCTGGAAAGAGCTTTCACTTAATCTACCATAGAAGTTGATTGGGAGCATGAAATCGCGAGTTTTTGAAGTAATTCAGAAAGGTGGTGGTCAATCGTACTATTGTTGATGTATTGCATGAGAATATCATTGAAACATATCTTAATTTTCCTGTTTTGCATCATTTTTGCTACATCATTCAATGGGATATTTTGTTTTCTTTTTTAATAGGAAAAATGGAAAAATAAAAGTGAATATTTACTTTATGAACGCTGTGTATTAAGTCTATAAAATTGTGCATAAAGTATATAAAGTGTATATATAAAGTGTATTAAGTAATCATCATATTCCAATTTCTTTTGCCTTTCAATGAATTGAAGCTGAGCGACTATCTTTCCATAAGGCGCAACACAGGCTACGCTTTCAGGTTTTTTGGATAAAGTTTTCAGAAAAAACCCAATAGGCTTACCAATAATTCCGTGAAATATTCACGGGTCCCGCTAGTTGTTATTATTATTATTATTATTATTATTATTATTATTATTATTATTATTATTAT
>NC_068996.1:36014003-36016748 GCF_001194135.2 Octopus bimaculoides | reverse complement strand
CTTGTGTCAACATTTTAAATCATTCTTTTACAATTCTTTACAGTGTCTGAGCATAAAAAGAAATGATAATATCGCTCTATTGTTTCATTGTTGATCCTAAGTGGTTGTGATCTGTGATATTATTAGGAATTTTGGACAGGAATTTTGTGCCACTGTTTGAATACGAGAATCAATACGGTTAAATTTTTATAAAGTTTGCTAAACTTCTGTAACGTATCGAGAATATTGGAATGGGAGGAAATGTATTTTTGTTAATTCTCTTTGAGCTGGTCTTCCAAAAACAATCTTGCCCAGACTTGTGCCTCAAAGGGTAACTTTCTAGGTGCAATCCCATGGTCATTCATGACCGAAGGGGGTCTTTACTCTTGTATCTTTTGTGGCTTTATTTTTAGCGGCAATTCTTCCGGCTTTACGTTCTGAGCTGGGCCGTCTTAAGAACATTATAAGCACCCGGGCAAATCACTGCTCTGGGGCCTATAACATTTTTTTGTTGCCAGCAAGCCACAGAACACAAAGATCAGAACTAGGACCCTATACGCGTGATACCCTTGGGTAAAGCAATTCACTGGGCTCTGTAGTATTATTTATTGACAGCAAGCCACAGCATACATAGATCAGAATTGAGGCCCCCAGTCACGTGAGGCCCCTGAGCAAATGCCCAGTATGTCTATGCCTTTAGACGACACTGGTTCTGAGTTCAAATTTTGCTGAGGTCGATTTTGCTTTTCATCGTTTCAGAGTCGATAAAATAAGTACCATTAGAGCACTGGAGAAGATATAAGCGACTATCCCCTCCCACCAAATTCTAGGCCTATAGCAGAAATAATTCATAGTATTTCTATTGTAATAAAAAAATTCTTGAAACGTTGGCAATTAATTCGGGTCTCTTGAAGCACCATATTTTTACATCAAGTAAGGGAAAAGTTATGGAAACATGTTGCCTCGATATGAAATATATTCTATTAAACTTCGTGGGTGATATTTTGTTCAGTCGCATTCCAATTAAGATTGTATGATTAAGAAACAACATTAAAATGGGAGCTTTAATTAACAATAATTTTCTCTCATCATCAAAACCGCTTCCTTTCAATTGAAAGTCAAATGTTTAGATGAGAATCTTAGAATTCTTGGAGTTACGTAGCCAAACGAAAATGGTAAACATTTTGCTTGGAGAGCAATAAAGGGAGGAATCCGCGAATTTTCCTGAATATGCTTAGCAGATGTTGCTTGGCCAGATACCAAAATGTTTGCATTTCTGAAGGAATGGTTGTTTGTTAAACATACGTTGTATGAAAGTAAAAGCCCGAGGGTCTGTTTAGGTTATTACAAGTAACAATGAACCCTTGTCTGATTAGATGTGAAACATGGATGAAGTATTTTAAATGAAGACAGATTTTAGTCCTTCATTCAGAATTACAAACGAATAAAAATACTGAGTGAGGTGAGGGAGAGGGGGCATTTAACTCTCTTAAAATGGATGGTCTGCATTTTTATAGCTGTTGATGTTGATTCTCTTGTTGTTGTTGTTGTTGCTGTTGTTGTTAATGTTGTTGTAGTTTTTGTAGATGTTGTTATTGTTGTTGTTGATGTTGTTATTGTTGCTAATGTTGTAGCAGTAGTGGTGGTGGTTATTATTGTTGTGGATTTCGATGTGGTGGTCGTTGTTATAGAAGTAGTAGTTTTTGTCTTTTTTTTGTTGTTGTTGTTGCAGATGTAGTACTAGTAGCTATTGTTGTTGTCGATGTTGCTGCTGCTGTAGTAGTAGTAGTAGTAGTAGTAGTAGTAGTAGTAGTAGTAGTAGTAGTAGTAGAAGTAGTAGTAGTAGCAGCAGATCAGCAGCAGAAGGTGGTGGTGGCGGTGGTGGCGGCGGCAGTAGTAGTAGTAGTAGTAGTAGTAGTAGTAGTAGTAGTAGTAGTAGTAGTAGTAGTAGTAGTAGTAGTAGTAGTAGTAGTAGTAGTAGTAGTAGTAGTAGTAGTAGTAGTAGTAGTAGTAGTAGTAGTAGTAGTAGTAGCGTTGCTGTTGTCGTTGTTGTTGTTGTTTATTGTTCTTGTTATTGTTGTTATAGTTATCACTGTAGTAGTAGTAGTAGTTGTTGTTTTTATTACAGTTTAGACTAAGTTCAAAGGCTACACCTTTGTGTTACAAGTACAGCCCACCATACGACAGGCTTCCACACAGTTTCCGTCTCCTCAATTTCAAAATCTCATGACTTGGATCGAACCCAAAGAAATAGCAAAAAAAAAAAACACTCGATCATCATGGGATCGAACCTACGACATTGTGATTGCATAGCAGATTATTATGCATTCAGGCCCAAATACACTCCCAGATATATAAACACACACACACACACACACACACACATATACACACCTACACAAACAAACACACACACACACACTCATACATATGCACACAAGCATATTGGGTTGTCAGATTAAATGATTTTTTTAATTTTCCGACTTTGCATTCCATTGTCATATGTCTTAAAAGAGGTAAAATTTATCCAAATTAAAAAGAAAAACATAGGTAAAACTTGTAGAAGAAGAATAACACTACAAAAGAAAACTAAGAGAACGAAAAGGAAAGAAAGAAACACAAAAATATATTTAAAAAAGACTACAGTAAAAATACTGGAAATAACTGGAAATGCGAAGTAATTTATTTAACAATTCAATAAATACTTGCGCGTGCGCACACATGCACTTATACACTCCACACGCACGCACACACACACACACACAC
>NC_068996.1:36012761-36012957 GCF_001194135.2 Octopus bimaculoides | reverse complement strand
GAACTTGCCTGGTACTTATTTAATCGTACCTGAAAGAAGGAAAGGGAAAGTCAACCTCAATGGATTTTGAAGTCAGAACACAAAGAGCGCAGGCGTAACAGTGTGGTAAGTAGCTTGCTTTCCAACTACACGGTTCCGGGTTCAGTCACACTGCGTGGCACCTTGGGCAAGTGTCTTCTACTAGATCGGAAGAGCG
>NC_068996.1:36007892-36011219 GCF_001194135.2 Octopus bimaculoides | reverse complement strand
TTGTTCCTCCACCGGAATTACTGGCCTTGTGCCAAAATGTGAAACCACGCCGTGTGTGTGTGTGTGTGTGTGTGTGTGTGTGTGTGTGTGTGTGTGTGTTTATTTGTAACACTTAAACCGTTTCAATCTGTTGAACTTGCTCTCAATTAGTTTGACTCGAGTTCTCATCACTGGCTAGAGTCGTTTTGTATTTTTTTTTCGCTGTTTTTTTTTCTGCTGTCCCCTTTGTCTCATAATAATGTTCAGCTAATGTTACTTTTTTTCATGTTCATAAATTCTGATGATCAAATTCTGATGATCACCTTTTTCACATTGATAAACCTAATCAACATATAATACGCTATACACCACCAATATATAAATTCAATATGCTATGTATACTTGTATATAAACATATTCTACTGAATTATTCTGCTTCATATATTCTACTATGTCCTTCTGTTACGCTTTATATACAACTTACTGAGTGGTATCATCTATTTACCTTTAGTCTATTCTTGCACTGCACGCATGTAATTTTTTGATTGAAGCCGAGCAAAAATCAGAAATAATTTGAAGTTACAGATCCAGAAGAATCTGAATTCAGAAGACCTAGGTGTCTTGGTGTCTCCTTATGTTTATACTAGAAATAACTGACCTTCAGGACTTTTTGCAGTAAGTGTGAATAATAATAATAATAATAATTCTTATTAGGTACATCTGTAGCTTTTACACGGAATGTGTAAAATACGTTGTAAATACGTAGCTTTTGCATAAACTAAACCAGCTGTTCCTTGAAAACCTTTAGGAAATGTATGGAACCTGTTTGTAAGATCATGTTTTCATGTGTAAATATGCATATATTTTGGGTGTTTTGAATAAACATACATTTAAAACATTTGTGAAATTAGGCAGAGCATTTATTATAGAAATTAACATAATGTAGAATAACGAGTTAATTAATCATTGACTACAGTTTGTCATACATACTAAAAGTGATCAAACTTGTATAAATAGGTGATAAATATAATTCTCTTATGTTTCCCTGTTATTTTGGCATTTGTATTTACATCCTCATACTCTCATTAGCAACATTCATTATGTACATTTTTCAACAATACCGTCAATTTGAACAAACTGAATATTCATACACACAAACCAAATTGTAATAATCGCAAAGTTTAGTAAAACACCCACTCGTCATTATTCACGGCTCGGGTATTCTAATGATATCATAATTAACAACATTAACCCATTAAGTCCCAGAGTACTTAAATTTCTGAATATTACTTTTAAATTTTCACAGATGATTGAAAATATGTTAAAATGAAGAAATCAATTATTAAAACTCCTTTACTTCAAGTAGAAATAGAAATACATGGTGCCCTATAAATAGGACACTGGGACAATGTGATATAGCTTATTTAATGTTTTCATTTAGTATCCTATTTATAAGACAGTGGGACTTAATGGGTTAAGATGATAACAACGCTCCGCACTCGAACAGATGAACATACACTTTCAGTAGTGGAGAACAACGTTCAATTGTATAAATATCCGAGAAGACAAATCACATGTTAGGAAACCTGCTCGTCCTTTCGATAATGAATCATTAGAATCAATAACGTCTGTTAGATGATAATAACAAAGGTAATAGTCCGTGATAAATAACAGATAGCAATTGTGGCAGAAAGCTTCTATAAACACGAATGAAATAGCAATGATTTCTTTTAACAGAATTTAGCGCAACAGTAACTTTCAATTTATTTTGGAGCTGCTCCATAACATATTTTGGTGACATCATTGGCTTAGATGCGTTCTGAATCTCCTCTAGTACTATCAGTGAAGTTGCGTCTTAACACTAATGGAATTGAAGGTTATATAAGAAAGGAATTGTTGTTTTCGTTTGTGTCTTAAGGTAGTTAACAAGGATATCTGTATTACTGGACAATAAAGGACTCTTCATGCTGCAAACGCCAAGCTAATTAGAACTTGCGGAACTTTTACACGTCACTCGTGTTAATGTAAACAGGAAGACGAAACGTACATCATTCTGCAATGATAATCCATGGTTCATTGCCATCTAAGTTTTTCATATTAGCAAACCCTGAAATCATTTTCTGTAGACTATTTAATCAAATCTGTTATGCGAAATACACACTTCAAATGTAACAAAATAAGTTTGTACATCTACTGAAGAGAGACAAGAATATTTCAAGCAATAATGGTTAGATTATAATAGGCTAAATAAAGTTTGATGGATTGAAAAACGTTTTGTGGAGTACAATGGATCGAGTTAGAAACAGTATTCTATCGAAGGATAAAGAAAAACACTTACAGTAGACAAAATTCCCGAGAAAATAAGAAGAGTTAAATATGGCAAGATATTATCTTGAATTTCACCAGCCATAATGGAAAAACTTATGTGTAAATGTAGAGTGTGCGGATCTAATAATACATTGAGGAAGAATGGTAGAAATCAACTCAAATAAAATTTCAGTTTGAAACATCGTCAAGTTAACATGATGGGGCTCAGATATTTACCACGTACTCAATAACTAGAAACAACACTAAGATGATAGCAGAAAGATTAACATCTCAGATAGTTATATTTCCTTCGAAGTTTTACACGCATTTAAAAAATAATAATGCTGTATTACAAAAGCAACAAAACAGACGTTGAAGAGCCGCACAGAAATAAAGACGAATCGATAATTAACGGATACAGCATGAAAATAAAATTAAAATAGTTGCACGAATTACTTCATAGATGAATCGTAAAAAAATAACAAAAATCCCATTAGCCTCAAATACAAATAGGATTTGTATCAATATCTGCATGTTGAATCTAGGAAAAACAGAATAGGAAGCGAATATCAGAATGTTGCATTTGTAAGTACAAAGCAATTACGCAGTGGAACATGCAGAGGAATCGTGTCAGTAACCAGGTTGGGCGAACAAAATTTTGATACTAAATAAAAAAAATGTTTAAGTGAAGTTGACAGTTTTCGTGTGTTTTTTTAATGGTTAATATGTGTATTCCATACCGTAATCGTTTTAATTTCTACGTATATTCGCAGATCAAATAATTTGTAAGTCAAGTACATCTCCGAAATATGCATAATTGTTATAACCAGCAATTTTCTAGAAAAGTTTGAGCTTCACCAGTGAAGTGCCAGTTCGTTGGTTTCCTTATTTCTGTTGCTCAACAGTATCCCACTCTCTCTTTCTCATCCATTAGAATCATGTTGCACTTAACATCAGCAAAGATTTCAACCGTGTTTCGTACAAGAAGGTCCAAATTGAGTTACCCATGTATAGAATCTGATTTGTCAGACCCCCCCCCCC
>NC_068996.1:36007062-36007878 GCF_001194135.2 Octopus bimaculoides | reverse complement strand
CCCCCCCATTCCACTGCAGATATGCGCTGACAGAAGCCTGTCTCATTCTCTAAACTCTGTTGTAGCCCCGAACTTCGGTGATTCCTCACAAACACACTCTTCTGAACATCGGTGAGATTTTCTGTCACACTTTGATTTGTCCACATAATTCCGTAAAGAACAAAGGGCCAGTTTTCCGGTTTTTCTACTGTGTATATTCCTCTCTGGATGGGACGCCGGTCCGTCGCGCAACATGAAATGAAGTGTTTTGCTCAAGGACACAACGCATCGCCCAGTCCAGGAATCGAAACCACAATCTTACGATCATGAGTCCAACATCCTAACCACTAAGCCATGCGCCTCCACATCTGTCACACTTTATGTGATACATATCCATTCGCATTCTGCCATCTTTGATCCCATACATGGAGACAAACTGAACTACCCATACAAGTTTAGAACTTCCTTAATTGACAGTGAGTTGAAAATATTCTTCAATTGCATCTAAGATTCTTCGTGACAACTTGGCCAAAGAAACGACCATTTTAATACAACAAAGAAACAGACTAGTACCATTATCATTCTCCTCTCCTCTCTCTCCCTCCCTCTCTCTCTCTCTTTCTCTCTTTCTCTGTCTGTCTGCCTGTCTCTGTCTGTCTCTGTCTCTCTCTTTCTCTGTGTCTGTCTCTGTCTTTGTCGCTATCTCTCTCTCTATCTTTCTCTGTCTGTCTGTCTGTCTCTCTCTCTCTCTCTCTCTCTCTCTCTCTCTGTTTCTCTATATCTGTGTGTATGTGTTCCTCTCTCTCTCTCTCTCTCTCTCTCTCTCTCTCTCTCTCT
>NC_068996.1:36003965-36006870 GCF_001194135.2 Octopus bimaculoides | reverse complement strand
TGTGTGTGTGTCTCTCTCTCTCTCTCTCTCTCTCTCTCTCTCTCTCTCTCGCTCTCTCTTTCTCTATGTCTGTGTATGTATGTGTTCCTCTCTCTCTCTTTCTCTTTCTGTCTGTCTGCCTCTCTCTGTCTCTGTCTGTCTGTCTCTGTCTGTCTGTCTCTGTCTGTCTGTCTCTGTCTGTCTCTTTCTCTGTGTGTCTGTCTCTGTCTTTGTCACTCTCTCTCTCTCTTTCTCTGTCTGTCTGTCTATCTGTGTTTGTCTGTCTGTCTGTCTGTCTCTGTCTCTCTCTCTCTCTCTCTCTCTCTCTCTCTCCCTTTCTCTATGTCTCTGTGTGTATATGTTCCTCTCTCTCTCTCTCTCTTTCTCTATGAATGTGTGTGTATGTGTTCCTCTTTCTCTCTCTCTCTTTTTCGCTCAAAACAATACAGTACTCAATACACACAATACAATACTGGTTTTAAATGTTGGCACAAGGCCAGCAATTTTGAGGAGAGGGAATAAGTCGCTTACACCGACCCCAGTGCTCAACTGATACTTACTTTATCGACCCCGAAAGGATGAACAGCAAAATCAACCTCAGCAGAATTTGAACTCAGAACGTAAAGACGAACGAAATACTGGTAAGCATTTCCTCCGGCATGCTAACGACTCTGCCAGCTCACCACCATAACAGTAATAATCCGCTCTACTATAAGCACAAGGTCTGAAATTTGGGGGAGGGGCTAGTCGATTACATCAACCGCAAGTGCTCAACTGATAATTATTTTATTGACCACGAAGGGATGAAAGGTAACGTCGACCGCAGCGGAATTTGAAGTCAGAACGTAGTGACAGGCAAAATACCGCCAATCATTTCGGCCGCGTGCTAACGATTCTGCCAGCTCGCCGCTTTAATAATAATAATAATAATAATAATAATAATAATAATAATAATAATAATAATAATAATAATGATGATGAATAGCGTCAGCCCTGACAGCGGCTGGACGTGTTCTTCACTGCTCTGACCAGTCAACAGCCAAAGACACAGAAACACAAATACAAAAATACACGAAACAGTGAAAGCTTGCTCGATGAGAGACATACAGATAGTTTAGAAGAAGACAAAAAAACTAATGGTGACATGACAGATAGACAAAAGGCAATCTACGACAGAATAAAGGCAAGACTTCAGGAGAACGATAACGACTGTATTTGCGGCTTTAAAAAGGTGGAAATTGAACCAAGAAACGAAAAACGTGAATGAAATTCTGAAATACATCAGAACAAAAAAAAAAAAAAACATCACAGAAACAAATAATTTGATCAAGGCAGCAAGTATTGTTGTAGCAGAAAATGTGGGTGTTGATGTCAAGAAAAAGAAACATAATGGGAGTGACAAAAGAAAAGATCCATGGTGGAAAAGAAGAATCCAGGCAGGGTTAGACATGCTCTCAAAGGAAATCTCTGTGTTAAACCGAAAAGAGAAAGGGGAGCTTAAAAGCGAACAAAAATACAGGGCGCTGAAAAGGAAGTATAATATTGAAAGAAAGGGCCTGAAAGTGGTTATGGAGGAACTGAAACAGCGCCTCGTTTCAAAAAAAGCAAAGATGATAAGATACGACCAAAGAATGAAGGGATACCAGCAGAACAGGTTATTCAGAGTAGATCAGAAGAGATTCTATAAAGAAATAAATGGAGAGTGTACAGATGAAAAGTTGATAACAGATAACGTCGAAAGTCAAAGGTTTTGGAGTAACATCTGGAGCAAAGACAAGGAGCACAAGAAGGATGCTGAATGGTTGCAAGAACTGAAACAAACAGTAGTCTGTCCAAAACAGGCAGAACTAGTTATTTCAGTTCGGGAAATCAGCAAAAAAATGAGCAACTGGAAGGCCCCGGGATCAGATGGAGTTCAAGGCTACTGGATCAAAAAATTTGGGGAATGTCATACACAAATAGCTGCGCAACTCAACACCTTGTTAAATGGTGACCAAAGAACACCAGAGTGGTTGACATTGGGTAGGACAGTGCTGTGCTTGAAAAACATCAAAAAAGGTAATACGGTAGACAATTACAAGCCGATATCCTGCTTGCCACTTATATGGAAATTATTGACTCCTGGTAGACAAAACTGTACTTAGAGATTACAAGAGGAGGAAAACTGACTTAGCCATGTCATGGATCGTTTATCGTAAGGCGTACGATATAATCCCACATTCTTGGATTATAGAATGTATGAATCTATTTGATATTGCATCGAATGTTGAGCGCTTGTTTGGAAAAAGTATGGCGAAGTGGAGGACGGAACTGACAGCATATGGAAGAAGTTTAGGGACAATAGAAATCAGGAGAGATAGATAGATAGATAGATAGATAGATAGATAGATAGATAGATAGATAGATAGATGGATGGATGGATGGATGGATGGATGGATAGATAGATAGATAGATAGATAGATAGATAGATAGATAGATAGATAGATAGATAGATAGATAGATAGATAGATGGATGGATGAATGGATGGATGGATAGATAGATACACTCACACACATTTTTTGACTTCTCGAAAAAAAATCCCAACAGAATGCAATTCTTAAAATGAAGTAGAAGCGGTAGTAATAATCCAAGGTGAATGTTTCTTATTGAGGCACCAGTCTAAATATTTAAGTTAAGCCGTCATACACAGCTTTTATCCATCGCTTACAACCTACCTGAGTTTTTAAACACATCTAGATGCATAAGGTCGCATTTCAACAAACATAAGCAAACACAACTCAATTACAGCTAAGTGCATATCTTTATACTTCTTACACATATACTCACGTATCTTCAATTATATACACATATGCATATGTATGTATATTTATATATATCTCTTTCTCCCTCTCTCTCTCTCTCTCTCTCTCTCTCTATATATATATA
>NC_068996.1:35997352-36003955 GCF_001194135.2 Octopus bimaculoides | reverse complement strand
ATATAGAGAGAGAGAGAGAGAGAGAGAGATAGACAGATAGATAGATAGATGCACATACACACATGTATATACATATATACATACACGTGTATATAATATATACATGATCTGTACATATATATAAAACGAGTACACACACAGACACACACACACACACACATACACATATATCCGCTTACATGCACGTGTCATAAATATACGAAAACATATATGCGTGTACCTGCCTGTATGCGTGTATGTATGCATGTGTGTGTGTGTGTGTTTGTGTGTGTGTGTGTGTGCAGGTATGGATTTGTGTATTTATGTTTGTGTGTGTGTTGTGTGCATCGTGCGTGTGTATATGTGTGTGTATATGTGTGTGTATATATGTGTGTGCATGTTTGCATTATCCTTAGAGGTTTATATGGCCATGTTTTAGCATGTTAATGTATATGGTTGCATGCGTCTGGTGTGTGCGTGCGTGTCAGTGTGTGTGTGTGTGTGTGTGTGTGTGTGTTTGTATGTGTTTGTATGTGTGTGTGTATGTGTGTGTGTGAGAGTGCGCGCGCGCGCGTATGTTCTAAATTAAACACGATTGTATTTTTCCCTATCAAACCACACATTATCTAAGGCGATACGCGCTCATTTTGAGAGTATTTACCATCAACAAGGATAAGTGAAAGCCTGCTAAATGCTGTATTAGATGCAAATACTCTACTTTGGAGCAGATACAATTGTTTACAAACCAACCGGAATGTTGAAAGCTGTTTCTTTTAGAGACGAAGATTGCAACAATTTATTTACAGTCAGCTAAACCAAAAATCGCAGCTGGAGGATTACAGGAAGTGTTAATGTTAATGCTCTAAGGCAGCGTTTATCAAACATTTTACCATCATCGCAACCCATTTTGGTAAATCAATAATGCTAAACGAATCCCGCCAGATTTTTTTTTTTTTTTTTGTTGCTAAATATCTAAATAAAAGCATTTTTCCCCAAGAAATTATATTCCTGTAGAGATTGTTTAACTTTTATACTTGTCTTGTGGGTATATTCTTCGTTTTGTGGATTTTTTTTTTCTTTTCAGCAAAGTTGCGTTGTAACTCTAATGTTGCTTATAGATTATAGTATAATATATTATGCTTTAGTAGAAGACACTTGTTTCGGTCATTAAACTGTGGCGATGCTGGAGCATCGCCTTGAAGAATTTTAGTCGAGCAAATCAACCCCAGTACTTATTTAAAAAAAAAAATGCCAGGTACTTTTTCTATTGATCTCTTTTGCCAAACCACCGTGTTACGGGGACATAATCACACCAACACTGATTTGTATGCGGTGGTGGGGAACAAACACAGACACAGACACGCGCGCATACACACACACACACACACACGCTCGTGCACAACCAGCTTCTCTCAATTTCCGTTTGCCAAATCCACTCACAAACTTTGATCGGACTGTGGCTATAGTAGAAGATATCTACCTAAGGAAGCGAGCAGTGGGACTGAACCCAAGGTCACATGCAAGCTTCTTAACCACTTGCATTAACCAGAGTACTCGACAACACTTTTGTATGGAGAGACAGATAAGATGTTTACACTCGAGGTTGAGAATTACTCTGATTAACGCAAATATTCCTGAAACCCAGAATCCTCTGTGGAGAATGCTTGTGTCGTATTGAGCAAGTAGTTATATAATAACTATCTAACGTCTTATGGATTAAAAGAAGTCCCCTTCGGTCATGAATGACAATGGGATTGCACTTAGTAAGTTACTCTCCGAGACACAAATCCGGGAAAGGTTGTTTATGGAAGACCAGCAATCACCCATGCATACCAGCCTCCCCTCCCTCATGCCACCGATATTATCCAAGGGAAAGGCAAAGGGGCGGATACAGCTTAGCACCAGTGACGTTGCAACTCATTTCTACAGCTAAGAGAACTGGAGCAACGTGAAATAAAGTGTCTTGCTGAAGAACACAACACACAGCCCAGTCTGGGAATAGAACTCACCACCTCATGATTGTGAACTCGATGTTCTAACCACTAAGCCACGCGCCTATGAATTATTGACATGTAATATGTAGTGAGAAACGCAAGGGACAGTTGAACAGTAGAAGGTCTTCAGAAAAAGAACGACCTCTTCCCTCAACACTCATGAAAGTATTTCGACCATTAACTCCTTGCACTCTAAGGGGAACGGGCTACATCCAGGTTATAACTCCTGGTTACTCCTCTGCTACCACATTCTGTGCTACTGTCTGCATAGCAACCATCCTGTTTGGCCAGAGTGCACCAATTCCAGAGTACCTTGGGTATTGTAACCATTGACCGTAGGATAAATTATGCCTATTAAAATTCACTTTTATTCCTCTTTGTCCAGATCCAGTGGAAATTTTCCCAGCTGCTTCTGCCATTGCCTTAAGCGCTCCGGTTCCTTTTTTTCTTCTCAGAAACCGAGAGCCGTTTCATAAGATCACTAGTAGATTTTCCCACAAACCCTCTTACACGCTCATTTATGGCGCGGACTTTGGTTTTGGAACTCATATTCTCCTAATCTAATGGCTAAAACTATTTTGGATAATTAACACATAACATATTGTAAATACTGTCGGAAATTTTTACTCTTATCTTTTTTTTTCTTTTCTTTTCTTGTAATCTATGTACTGAGATCCAATGTCTTCTCTGATCAACATTTGGTCTGGAAACTCCTCACTCGTTTCATGAATGTGCTCCATCGGTTTTGCCGTTTTTTGGCGGTGTCTTAAGAAAGGGCCTGACGTTCAGTTCATTCGGAGAGTAGATGGGCTTCCTCACACTTTGCAGGGGATCTATTTTTACTCACTGGAGAAGTGTTCTTCTTCATTAGGAATGGTCCCTTATTTTTCACAAAAGATGGATTCTGCTTTACCGGAAAGGATCTCATCTTCAAGCGAGATGTTTTTTTCTCGTGCTTTTTGACAGTTTTATTTATTTATATTTTGCCCTTTATTTTTCTCCTTCTTCGACGATTTCGTTGTTCTCCCTCGGCATCCCCGCCCCTATTGGTTTTTAACCTCACTACTAAATGGAGTGTTAATGTTGCGTGTAGAGCTTTACTCGTAGTTCACTTCCCGTTCTTGTTGCTGTTGTTGTTATTGTAGTAACTCTATTTTTCTATCTTATCTTTAATATTGTCGCTGGTCGTGGTTTGAAGAGGGAATCCTTGGGTCTCTTGATTAACTCCTGAAAATGAAATCGAGGTTGTTATTTTTTTTTCAGACGATTCCAGAGTTGTACCCACTATCATTTCAGGCTGTGGTGCATTCTTACGAACAGAAGTTCTCGGAATTCGTTACCGTTTTGTTTTTCTTCTCTAAGCCTTGTGAGCAGAAAACCTTTAAACGGTTTTCACTCTTCTGTTTGAAAATTAAGGGTGTCTGCCCTCGATGGTCTGTCTTAAGTTTTCCCTAGCACCCACTGCATAACTCTGGGACCATTTCTTACTTTTCCCGGGACACAAGAGATTATAAGTCTACGTTGGCCTCATTCATCGACTCCATATCATTTAATGTAATGTCAACCCTAACAAACAATCAACAATGCATTAAGAAAGCGACCACGAGTCAGCGAGTGATGTCCGTGATGGTAGCCGTAGCATTTTATCGTTTCGAATATTGTGGGAGAAGTTTACGAGCAGGTATCGTAATATGATGAAAGCTTGACCGAAGAGGTAATTGCTTGTTTTCAGCTCTTTCAGTCGCGTCCACCACATAAATGGATCATCTGACTAATTAATGATGTCCCCTCCAAAGAAAGCAGAAGAGTAAATGCTCCATTCTGGCCAGTCATGAAGCGGGACAAGGCACGACAATCAGGTGGTATTAGATAATAGGTGCGTTATTAGCATTATTCACTTCCGCCCAGCCTTTCAGGGATAATTTTCCTCTCAGTCCATTTCTGGAAGAGACTAGCAACCTGTTCATCACCTCTTTCCAATCCTTGTCCACCTGATGGTCTGGACCAAACCAAATCCCAAGCAAGTTAGCCAGTCCGTCTGTGCAGTGCTTCATGTTGGACGACGCAGATCTGCCTCTTCAGGTGTCGAGCTGCAGGCCCACCGACTTCTGGTGAATTTTTTATTCCTGTTACCGCCTCGTAATTTCTCAGAGTAGTGCTGATCACCTCGATGTGTTCGTGACCGACATAATCCGCATATGCAACCACAGATATTCCACATCCTAGATCTCACAGGATGGTCCTCAAATGCTTCAATTTGTGCAGTAGAGGATTCTAGAATCAGTACAGAAGTGGAGAGAGGGGACATCCTTGATCGATCGAGTGCATGATACTAAGCGGATCCGACAAGTGACCATTTACTCTATCCACCGAGCAAATATTGTACATTGCAGCGATTCACTTTCTGAAGACGCGTCCGAAACTAGCCACCTTGAAGACAGCCACCTTGAAGACAGCCACCAAGTACTGATACCCAAATTTTTTTCCACACGGGTTTATACCACCGATTCCAAGCGTCGCGTTTTAATCGACACACACAGCGACAGGAGATCGTCTTTCGGATAGTTACTGCCAAGATTTCAGCTGGGATGGCAAGTTGTGCTCTCCCTTCACAAGTTATTTCGCTTCTTACAGACGTTTTTCATTATCGCTCAGTGAGGATGCGAAAATTTGCATAGATTTTGCTGCCGTCCCAACAAACAATTTCCTACTTATATAGTTGACGTCACCACTTTTTTTTTTCACAACCGTCGGAGTGTGGAGAGCTTCTCACGAGCGCAGGTTCGTGAGATGGTTGTGATCTGTAAACAGTTTTGAGTAGAAACCGGAAAGACAAGTATGAACACGCAATACACATGTGTACACTGAATTCGTAAAACGGAAGAGAATAAAAGCGCAATGCGCTTTTTAGAACGGAAGAGAAGAATAAAAACGTAATACGCATGTCAAACAAGTTATATAATGGTCTGCATAACACGTCTGATACCACTTTCACGTAGCTTTGCTGTAATTTTCTTGTTGTCGACTTTGTTTTCTATATTGTTCTTGTCGTTGATGTTGCTGATGTTCATGCAATTGTTGTTTTTTTTTTATCGCTGCTGTTATGCTTTTGCTACTCTTGCTGTTCTTGCTGCTACTGTTGTTGCTGCTGCTGCTGCTGCTGTCGCTGCCGTCGTTGCTGTTGCAACTGCCGCAGCTGCAGCTCTTGTCGTATGCTGTTATACAATTTGGACTTTGAACTGTGATGAAAGAAGGTATTTTCCCCCTTTCCTTTATAAAAATAGAAATCTGTCTTCGCCAGCATTGGTGTTACTTATGTGGCTGTTGTTAATATTGTTGTACTTGTTGAACCTCCTCTCTCCGATGAATTGGTAGCGGTATGAGCCCTTCCTGCTATCTCTTCATTTAAATAGTTCAGGGGCGTTAATTTCGAACAAAAGAAAGATGAAAGCGAAAACAATTTTTTTGCATCAAATGTGCACTTTAGGGCACAAGTTGGTGGTCCATCTTTTCACCCGGTGAAGCAGGGCTACTTAATACCTACTGAAGATAAAATATCTACAATAAACATCTTTTTCCAAAAAAAAAAAACAAAAAGAAAAAAATTGACAAACATTCGGAGCCAAGTTAGAAAATAATAGACCAGATATTACAATCACTGGAAAGGAAAAGTGAAGTCGCTTACCATTATTATTATTATTATTATTATTATTATTATTATTAATATTATTATTATTATTATTATTATTATTATTATTATTATTATTATTATTATTATTGTTGTTATTATTATTATTATTATTATTATTATATAACAGCTCTGCCAGCCTTAACCTTTTTGATACCAACTAGCCTGAGATCACCCCAGGTTCAATGATACAAATTTTGTATTTTTAAGTAATTTAAGTTAAAACCTTCTCTCACAATACGGTGTTAATTTAACGTTCCAAATCCCAGCTTAATAACGACAAAACTAATTTACTAAATTCTTCATTATTTTCAAAATTTATTGAAACTAAAGTAGTGTACATCAAGAGAAATTTGGTAACGAAAAGGTTAATAGAAATCGACAATAACGACGAGATATCAATAAGAAAGACTTCGCAATATGGCAGACGACGATAAAATGTAATTCGGGAACGAGTAGTTAAAACATCGGAGAGGGCGATAGTCAGGGGAGATCATGTAGTTATATTACATAAACGATTTTGATTTTCACTGAGAGAATCCAGTACATTTCTCGAATATTCATTACAAATTCAACATTTGTCTGACGATTCAAAGTGTAATGTACACCCATTTTGAAATTTCTTCAGAGGATGATTCGATGCTGGTGTCAATTGGGTCTTAACATATGTTGACAAGTTCAAAATTAGATTTATCCAAATAAATCTGTGATAATAAAAAAAAAAATGAAAAGGTAAAAGAAAAAAAGGAGATAATTGATGTTTCTTGGAAACCATATTATCTTAGAGGTTACGTATTTAACCTATCAGTACAAACTGAATACTCGTATACGAACACACATGCGCGCGCGTGCACGCACGCACGAACGCACTTACACATGCATTTTTAATCTGTTGAGAGAGAATAAAAGAACATTAAGAGATATATATATATATATATATAT
>NC_068996.1:35995706-35996540 GCF_001194135.2 Octopus bimaculoides | reverse complement strand
TTATCTATTATATACACACACACACACACACACACACACACACACACACACACACACACACACACACACGCATACATTTCTCCCTCGCCTCTCTTCTACTCTGCCGATTTGAAAGTATCAAATTTAATTATCCTTTCATTTAGAAGTGCCGTGAAGCAATTTTGAAGCTGTGTACTGCATGCTTAGTATCCCCCACAAAGCGCCCAAAGCTAAACAAACAGCCTCCGATAATTAGCAAACTCCAGCAGCTTTTGAACCTTCGTAAGTTTTTGAAACCAGCCTTGATGATAAACTGTCTGCAAACAAACTTATACAAGTAACTAGTGAGCTCAGTTCATAAAATGAAATGAGTTGAGAGAAAACTGAAAGCAAGGGGAGGGAAATCAATCGTTGTTATGAAGAAACAGATCCAACTGGGTAAGAGTTTTGAGAGTTTACTAGAAAAACATAGCTCAAGATGGAAGGCCAAAATTGCCAGTTTCACCGCCAAGCAGTCGAAGTTTTTGTGTCTTTATAGGCCAGATCCATAAATGGAGTAAATGTATACGATTCATGGTTATTGAAAAGAAAATGATATCGAAGAAGTCCACAATTCCGCCGAGGTCGACTTTGCTTTTCATCCATAGACGCAGAAGTGGCTGTGTGGTAAGTAGCTTGCTTACCAACCACATGGTTCTGGGTTCATTCCCACTGCGTGGCACCTAGGACAAGTGTCTTCTACTATAGCCTCGGACCGACCCCTTGTGAGTGGATTTGGTAGAAGGAAACTGAAAGAAGCCCGTTCGTATATATGTGTGTGTGTGTGTGTGTGTGTGTGTGTGTGTGTGTGTGTGT
>NC_068996.1:35992256-35995537 GCF_001194135.2 Octopus bimaculoides | reverse complement strand
GTATATATGTATATATATATGTATGTATATGTATGTGTGTGTGTGTGTGTGTGTGTCTGTGTTTGTCCCCCCGCTCCAACATCGCTTGACAACCGATGCTGGTGTGTCAACGTTTCCGTAACTTAGTGATTCGGCAAAAGACACCGATAGAATAAGTACTAGGCTTCCAAAAGAATAAGTCCCGGGGTCGATTTGCTCGACTAAAGGCGATGCTCCAGCATGGCCGCAGTCAAATGACTGAAACAAGTAAAAGAGTAAAAAAAAAGTAATAGTTTGTTGATCAAAATATCTCTTTTTTTATCTTTTACTAGCTTCTGTCATTAGATTGCGGCCATGCTGTGACATCGCTTAAGAAGGTTTTGTCCAAGGCTTCTCAACCATTTATTTTTTTTTCTTTTACTTATGGACCCCTTTGATCCCTATTTTACTCAGATGGACCCTCCTAGCCATTCGATGTTGAAAAAAAATCCTATTAAAGTTTTATAATTAAATATCATTAGGAATAGACTTTTAAAAATTGCTAAAAATATTTCGGATATTGTTAAAGTATTAGCAATTTTTTGTACATTACTTTTAACCACAACACTCTTACATTATCCACTCCTACCCACCCAGCTAAGGGTCATAAGGACCCTAGTTGAAAAACACTGGTTTAGTTCGACATATCAATCTCGCTGTTTGTTTATTGTTTTTTTAAAGTTTTTAAAAAAAATTTCATTGGTCTCTTCGGTCGAACTACTAAGCTACGGTAACGTAAATGAACCAACACCTGTTGTCAAGCGATGGTGGGGGACAAACTGAAACACACGAACACACGCATGCAAACACACACACATGTGTGTGTGTTTGCATGTGTTTGCTGTTTGTTGTTGGCAGACAGTTTATCATCATATAAGGCGAGCGAGCTGGCAGAAACGTTAGCAGGCCGGGCGAAATGCTTAGCGGTATTTCGTCTGCCGCTACGTTCTGCGTTCTAATTCCGCCGAGGTCGACTTTGCCTTTCATCCTTTCGGGGTCGATTAAATAAGTACCAGTTACGCACTGGGGTCGATACAATCGACTTAATCCCTTTGTTTGTCCTTGTTTGTCCCCTCTGTGTGTAGCCCTCTGTGTGTAGCCCTCTGTGTGCAGTATCTTTGCAATTTCGGCTGGTTATACTCGAGATTGCCACAAGGAAAAACTAAGCTAAGAGCTCTAGATTCCTTGGAAGAAAGCAGCGAATGTATACGAAAACAAAGACGGAAAAAAACAACAGAAAAATGGTACACAAATACAAATCACAAATAACAGGACATTAACAACAGGTGTCTTTCGACTAAGGACAAATTAAATTAAGCTGGCGTGTGTAGAAGTGAAGCCTAACGGCAGTGACATAAGAGATGACAGGCATGGGAAGGAAAATAGATGTTGCACGGATGGTAATCGAACCAAGAAAGAAAGGTCAGGCTTGGCCGAACAATGGTCACATGGAGAGAACGGGAAGAGAGGTAGATGCAGAGTGATAGAAGAATAGGGAGGGACAAGAAAAAAAAGAAAAGGGACAGAGTGAAGTGACAGAGTGAAGCTTCTTACCACACAGCCACGCCTGCGCCTATATATCTATATTATAATGGAGAAAGCTACTTATTAATTAGGTATGTAACAGTTACTAAAAGAAAGCAATGATTAAAGATTTGATTGTCTGGAAATTTTTTTATAAATTCATGTTCCAAGAAATCTCCTGTAATTTCGACTCTTTAAGTTCATTGAATATTGAACCACAAGTTTTTCACAAGTTTAAATATTCGTCTCATTCACTGTGGAGCAGATTGCAATGTTTAATAAACAATATTATTCATTTGCATCAGTCTCTCATTCTCTCTCGCCTCTATTTTCATTAATGATAATTTAATATATATTCATTTAAATATTTTCATATCAAGTATTAATTCGCTATTTGGAAAACCCACAGTATATTCTATATACGTAATGTAAAACAATTATTTATTGAATGAATGCTTTTAGACAAAATAGCTGTATAACATTGAGGCACAATTTCAAGAATAATATCAGTTTCCGGAGTTTGTCAAATGAATATGTTTGATAAAATGAAAATTTTTTTAATATACCAGTATAATTTTAATTTAATTTTTTTTATTTTCATTTATTTATTTTTATTTAGAAGTGATTTTCTTAGTATGGCTGTTTGGAACGCTATAAGCCTTACAATAATAACTATTTGATCGCTGCTATTTCTAGCACGCTAAACGTAGCTGGGTTACCTTGAAATTTGTTTAAATTAGAGACATATTACTTTATCTAAAGTGTACAATGCCTATGTATGTATGTATGTATGTATGTATGTATGTGTGTATGCATGTATGCATGCATGTATGTATGTACGTATGCATGCATGCATGCATGTATGTATGTGTGTATGTAAGTATGTATGTTTGTATGTATGTTTGTTTGTATGCATGTATGTATATTTGTATGCATGTATGTATGCATGTATGTAAGTATTGTATGTTTGTATGTATGTATATTTGTATGTATTGTGAATAAAATCCGGTAAATGGAAATTGTAAAGAAGCCCGTTAGAGGGACTGTGTTCTTTTTATTTGGCAGCAGACTAAGGCGGCGAGCTGGCAGAATCGTTAGCAAGTCGGGCAAAATATTTAGCGGCATTTCGTCCGTCTTTATGTTCTGAATTCAAATTACTCCGAGGTCACTTTTGCTTTTCATCCTTTCGGAATCGATAAAATAACTATCAGTTGCTCCCCGGGATTGATGTAATCCACTTACTCCTTCTCCGAAATTGCTGGCCTTGTGCCAAAATTTAAAACCGTTATTTGATAGCAGACTTAATTAGTTACCTTGTTTAACACCCCCATTATCTCTGAGTACCTTCAGAAGAGTTTACTCTACTGTAAGTACATGGAGTAAGCTTCTGGTCAAAGGATCCCTCTTTTTTTCCCCTTTCAACTAGTCCGGAGAATCTGGATGGTAGTTATAGACTTTGAATATCTTTTCTTCTTAACATGGTATTATCATAATAACATCACTGTAATATCATTGTAACATTACTCTGGTATTTCAGGTTTTTTTTTTTTTTGTTTCTTTTGAGATACTTGTTCCTTACTTTAATGTTTCCAGTTGATATATCAGTGATATCTTCAGGAACTAAAATGTCCCGGTGGAAAGACAAACTGTTTTAAAAAATGAAAGTGAAAATTACTTTTGAATTTGATTTAAACTTTACAAGGCTTGTATGAAGTCTTTAAAGACTTACCAAGTAATTC
>NC_068996.1:35988782-35991881 GCF_001194135.2 Octopus bimaculoides | reverse complement strand
CCGTCATTTTTACAAGCTAAGCGGCGAGTCATAACTAATTATTATTATTATTATTATTATTATTATTATTACTATTATTATTATTATTATTATTATTATCTGATTAAAACTCTCAGCTTATTTTGCTGGATATGATGAAACGTGTCAGCCGTCCACAGCCAACAGATTAAGGTGACTCTTGTTTACTGGTTGTTGTTGTTATCATTATTATTATTATTATTATTATTATTATTATTATTATTATTATTAGAGTTTTGTAGTTCGCTTGAAGCATTGTGTATTGTTTGTAAAGAATAAAAAGTTTTGAATGGTACAACAATGCACTATAATACAAAAAAATGGACTATATACCTGTTGTGATTTAGTCATCCATAGACCGATGATATTTCGGAATACAATTCCTTCTTCAGATATTCTTAGATGGAGTTTTTGTTTTAAGAGTTCACATCTTTTGTATTCCATATTTTAATTTCCAGCTTTTTATATCTACTAAGTTTGTCAAATTCCTTTACAGATATATTTTTATCAGTGGGAACTCCTACATTTATTAGTCTGCGAGTATTTTCTTTCCTGTCATTAATAATTAATTATATCTGGTCGATCATTCTGGATCATTTTGTCAGTGTTGGCTGGAAAATCCCAGAGGATAGTGACATTTTTACCTTCAACAACTGGCTCAGGATTATGTTTATACCAGTAAAAAGGAGCGCTGATTTTGTAATGTTTACATATTTTCCAATGTAAATACTATCCAACCCTATCGTGATGTATTTGTATTCATTTGGTGTCAGCACAGGACATCTCGAAACCAGATGGTTTATTGTTTCGTCAAATGCGGAATCTGCATTTAGTCAGCACCGTTCTGGAAAACGTTAGCCTGGTAATTTCTAGAAAGCAAGCTTTGATCTTGTGCTGTCAGTGTGAAGCCGTCAGTCTCTGCTTTCAGTCCCGAACTTTTCAACCACTGTTGGGTGATTGCTTAGTCTACATCAGCATTTTGGCTTCGGAGAATGTATTGTCCATGCAGGGGCTTCTGGCTCCACCGTTTCTCAATGTGTTTCTACCCGTTCTTTTTTTGCAGTCTACTTTATTCGTTTTGCTTGCTTGGTAGCAATGGTTTCAGGGTTAATGCCAAGTTCCCTTTCGAATTTATAAGCTTCTTTAGCAATAGAGTGTGACTTTTTTCTGCTTTCATGTTCGCGCCCTAGTCGTAGCATCCAGTCCTCTGTACTAGATAGGTACCTGTTCATAGCACAGTTCTAATTGCATCATTCCTCTTCCCCCACTGCTTCTAGGTAGGTACAGACGGTCTACGTCTGCCTTAGGGTGGTGCATGTTCTTGGATGTCAATAATTTTCTTATCTTCCTGTCCAGGCGTTAGAGTTCCGTAGGATTCTAGTTAATGATATTAAAACTGTACTGGACTACTGGAAGTGTCAGGGTACTAATGGCTTCGATGCGGTGTTTAGAGTTGAGTTCAGTCTTCAGCACAATCCTTATTCTCCTATAGTATTCCTTTCCTATTTTCCCTTCATAGTTGCATATATAACAGTGGTTCCTAACCTTTTCACTACCATGGACCCCAGGATATTGAAAGGTATGTCAGCTTAACATGTTCACGAAGCCCCAGCATTACCTTTGCGGACCACAGGTCGGAAACCACTGATGTATACCACTTGCTTCAATTATTCCGAGGTATTTGTAATTTTCTTGTGGGTCAGTTCCTTGACGGTAGTGTTGATGTCTAATTTAATGATACTGCAGGGACACAATTATCATAAAGAAAATAATTTTCGGTTAATAAAATTTCAACGAATTTATACAGGCATGGCTGTGTGGTTAAGAAGCTCTCTTTGCAACAATGTAGTTCTGAGTTCAAGTCCCCTGCTCGGTACCCCTTAAACAAGTATCTTCTATTATCGTCCCGGGCTGACAAATGCCTTGTGAGTGAATTTGTTGAATTCGGCAGACGAAAACTGTTTTGTGTGTGTGTGTGTGTGTTAGTGTGTGTGTATATACATATACATACGTACGTACATATGCGTGTGTGTCTGTGTGTGCAGGCGCAGTGGCCCAGTGGTTAGAGCAGCGGACTCGTGGTCATAGGATCGTGGTTTCGATACCCAGCCCGGATGTTGTGAGTGTTTACTGCGCGAAAACACTTAAAGCTCCACGAGGCTCCGGCAGGGGGTGGTAGCGAACCCTGTTGTACTCTTTCACCACAACTTTCCCCACTCTTTCTTCCTGTTTCTGTTGTACCTGTATTTCAAAGGGGCCAACCTTGTCACACCCTGTGTCCCCAAGAACTACGTTAAGGGTACGCGTGTCTGTGAAGTGCTCAGCCATATGCACGTTAATTTCACAAGCAGGCTGTTCCGTTGATTGGATCAACTGGAACCCACGTCATCGTAACCGACGGAGTGTCGTAGTAATATGTTTGTGTACATACATACATACATACATACATACATACATACATACATACATACATACATACACACATATATGTACTTGCGTGTGTGTGTGTGTGTGTGTGTGTGTGTGTGTGTGTGTGTGCGTGTGCGTGCGTGCGTGCGTGCGTGCATGTTAGGGTGAGTGGCCTAGTAGTTAGGGTGCTGCGCTCAGGATCGCGTTACCGTTAGTTCTGTTCCTGAACCGGCTGGTGCATTGGACCAGGTGTTGCATCGTGTTGTTGAAATTAAACACTTTCTCACACGGTGCTTTACGATCACATGAACACCTGACACATGCCACATCGTGCACTTGTTCAGGCAAAGTCAGTTTGATGGAGGGAGTGAACCTAATATACAGCACATACCTTTGATCTATAAACAAATCATTTGTACAGGTCGTTCAGCCAGTAATTGCAGAACCGTCTTTCTCAGACTACGAGAGACTACTACTATATATATATATATATATATATAGAATTGGTCAAAGTGATGCAGACACTTTAGATGATAATCTATGATTATGGCTGTTCAACATTTTTTAGGCGCAGGAGTGGCTGTGTGGTAAGTAGCTTGCTTACCAACCACATGGTTCCGGGTTCAGTCCCACTGCGTGGCACCTTGGGCAAATGTCTTCTACTATAGCCTC
>NC_068996.1:35987630-35988156 GCF_001194135.2 Octopus bimaculoides | reverse complement strand
TATATATATATATACTACGAGCTTTTTTCAGTTTTCATCTACCAAATCCACTCACAAGGCTTTGTTTGGTCCGAGGCAATAGTAGAAGACACTTGCCCAAGGCACCACGCAGTGAGACTGAACCCGGAACCGTGTGGTTGGTAAGCAAGCTACTTACCACACACACACACACACACACACATATTAAAGTGGCTCGTCGCAATTTAAAACCAAGAGGCACAAGTACAATTGTCATTAAAGTGATTAAGGGTGCAAGTCGGCAGTAGCCTTGCTAGAAATAAGAGTCAAACAACTCTTCGTCACGAGCAGAGCAATATCTATTGACTGACAAGGAAGACAGCGGGGTTGTCTCCCTTGACAGTCAATAGAAGGCCTTCTGCTCTTGGCTAAGAGTTGTTTTGACTCTTATTTCTAGCAAGGCTGGTGCCGACTTACACCATTAATCACTTTAGTGACGATTGTGTGTGTGTGTGTGTGTGTGTGTGTGTGTGTGTGTGTGTGTGTGTGTGTGTGTGTGTGTGTGTGT
>NC_068996.1:35984875-35986447 GCF_001194135.2 Octopus bimaculoides | reverse complement strand
ACACACACATACACACTCTCTCAACTTCTTCTGGAATGGTCGACCGCTAGATGAACTTTCATGTTGTAATCGTTATAACAAGACAGGAATTTCAAGACATTTGCAACGTTGTATTTTTTTTTTTATTATTATTTTATGCCTTTATTTGTTCATTTATTTATTTACTTGTTTAGTTTATAAACTTATTGAACACGAGAAATATTCATGTTGTTGTTGCTGTCGCTGCTGTTGCTTTTATCGATGTTGTTTTTACCGTTGGGAGTTTTTGTTCTTGTTCTTTTTCGTGTCTTTGCTACTGTTGTTGTTGTTGTTGTTGTTGCTGGTTTTGACATGGCTGTTATGTTTGCTAATGTTGCTGTTGGTGTTATTTTGGGGAGTGTTATTGCTATTGTTGTTGTTGTTGTTTGACTTTTTACGTGATCGATGTGTGTTCAATTTCTCATAAAACAAAATTACTGTATTTCTTCAATGTTTGCGTGTGCATAATATATATATACATATATATATATAATACAAAGAATATATATGCATGTATACCCACATATATGTACATACTTTCATTTACATGTGTATATAGATGCATATCAGGGTACAGGACGTTAGAACAATGAACTACAGACCACGGAACGAACACATAGGAAAACAGATAACCACTTGGAATTATTCCTTCGTCAGCTGCCTCTATTCTAACTCGACGTTATATATATAAATCCAAAATACGGAACAAGAACGTAACGAACGACAATTAAAATATACAGACACATGGACGATAGAAGGATAGACAGGAAAACCAGGACGGAACATTCATGGCTTTCTATTCATCAGCCAAGCTTCCAATTATCACTACAGTTTCGGTCTGTTACACGTCACACACACACACACACACACACACACACACACACACACACACATACATAAAGGCGCAGGAGTGATTGTGTGATAAATAGCTTGCCAACCAACCACATGGTTCCGGGTTCAGTTCCACTGCGTGACACCTTGGGCAACTGTCTTCTGAGTAGATTTGGTAGATGGAAACTGAAAGAAGCCCGTCGTATATGTGTGTGTGTCTGTCTGTGTGTGTGCGTGTCTGTGTCTGTGTGTCTGTGTGTTTCTGTGTCTGTGTTTGTGTGTCTATATGTTTGTGTGTCTGTGTTTGTCCCCTCAAAATCGCTTGACAACCGATGCTGGTGTGGTGTTTACGTCCCCGTAACTTAGCGGTTATGCAAAAGAGAACCGATAGAATAAGTACTAGGCTTACAAAAGAATAAGTCCTGGAGTTGATTTGCTCGACTAAAGGCGGTGCTCCAGCATGGCCGCAGTCAAATGACTGAAACAAGTAAAAGAATATATATATACAAGAAAGTTAGAGGTTGTGAATCCAACGAACTAAGGGATAATATCTATCCAATATATTGCTGGTAGAATGCCCAATTATTAATACACAAGTGTGTTTTCATTGCATAACAATTACATTAACAAGTGTAATAAATGGGTGAGGGTAAAAAGTTATTTTACCATTAATTTATATATATATAATAGAATAGAATTTATTTTCGATAATTTTAATTGATT
>NC_068996.1:35980952-35983600 GCF_001194135.2 Octopus bimaculoides | reverse complement strand
ATATATATATATATATATATATATATACGTGTGTATGTGTGTGTATGTGTAATATAGAGGTCCAAAGATCCATGTGTAGGAAGTTAGTAAGCTTCGAGCGGTCTGTAGAAGAGGTAAAAACACAACTTTCAGGAACAATAGTGGTTTATTAATATAGAAGGTTGTAAATTTTCCCTATACGAAAGTTCGATAAGCAGAACCTAGGAAATATATGTTGCTTGGATTTTAGCTACTCCATTCCCTAACTTTGGATATATATATATATATATATATATATATATATATACACCAGATGTGTTCATTAAAGATTCCCCCGGACCCACTTTCGGTTATTACAGTAAACGGAACTTGTATAGGTATAATCATGTGTGTCTCTACATGTCACATTGTAAATTGCAGCTTTCCACTAGTATTCGTTTGTCTTTTACGGCTGCTGAAGGGGACTAAGGTGTTATAATGATGGCAGTTGAATGCAGCTCAATGATCAGGTTCTTATACTTGAAAGGTTGTACGCCAAAAGAGACTTTCTATGAGATGAAAGAAGTTTATGGTGACGATGCACCATCATACGACGTAGTCAAGTACTGGCATCACCAGTTTAAAAGTGCTCGACATCAGTGGAAACTGCTCTTATCCCTGGATGACCACATTCCGCCATTGATGATGACACCATCCATAAAGGAGAGGCCACCATTTTGGAGGATCACCGCATAACTATTCGGTAAGTAGCCCAAGTAGTGAAGATAAGCGTAGAGTCCGTGTCATTCACGACCATTTGCACATGAGGAAGTTGTCTGCACGATGGATTCCCCGAATGTTCACACCTTTTCAGAAGCAGGAATGAGTCAATTGCTCCCAGGCTCTTTTGGCAATGTGCCGAGAAAACGAGGAGGACTTTTTCGGCAGACTTATCACACAGGATGAAACATGCGTCCATCACTATGATACTGAGTCCAGTCGAAGCAATGGAAATATGATAACTCACCACCTCCAAAGAAGGCTCGTATCCAAACCCTCAGCAGACAAGGTGATGTACACAGTCTTTTGGGACCAGTAAGGAGTAGTGATGATGAATTTTCTGGCAGAAATTGCAGGAAGCCATCAAAACAGAAAGGCGTGGCATGCTGACCAAACTAGTCAGCCTCTTCCAAGACAACGCCCCAGTTCTCAATGTGACAGATGGCCAAACGAAAGCACACTCCTGCAACGATGAAATTCTTCCTCATCCCCTTTACTCTCCCGACCTCGCACCCTTTGACTTCTACGTCTTTCCAACCATGAAGTTTTTTTTAAGGGGAAGCACTTTTCGGGTGATAATGATGAACTTATTTCCGAGTTAAAGTCTCGCATCCAGATGCAACCTACCGACCTCTACAGACGAGGTCTTCACTGCTGCATAAAGCAATTGGAGAAGTGTGTCACCACGGGTAGTGGCTATGTTGGGAAGGACTAATAATTATGCCAAGTTTCGTTTATTCCAGTTCCTGGGAAGTGGGTCAGGGGAAATCATTTATGAACACCCCTCGTGTGTGTATATGTATACGTACATACATACATACATACATACATACATACATACATACATACATACATACATACATACATACATACATACATGCATGCGTACATACAGAGTTAGTCAAAAGTAGCGCCCTGTTCCTTGGAAGTTATGCCTTTCTTGTTTTGCAGGTTATTACTGACAGTTTTGAAAGTCACTGAATCTGGATTATGTATCATGTTGTTAGTACTCTTTGATATTCCAGCCCGTGAAACAAGAATTAGAAGTAGAAAGTATCTCCCAATTGGGAAGTCATGTATATCAACACTCAAATAGGAACTGGATGTTACTTTTTGACTCACCCTGTACATAAATACATAAATACATACATACATGCATACACACATACAAATATATGAGTGTGTGTGTGTGTGTGTGTATGTGTGTGTGTGTGTGTGTTTGTGTGTGTGTGTGTGTGTGTGTGTGTGTGTGTGTGTGTGTGTGTGTGTGTGTGTGTGTGTGTTATCTATTAGTTTCAGTTACTGGACTGCAGCCATGCAGAGGTACAGCCTTGAATGGTTTTAGTGGAACAAATTGATACCAGTACTTACTTTCATGAAGTTTGGTACTTATTCTACCGGCATCTTTTGTCGAACTGCTATGTTACGGGGACGTGAACAAACCAACAGCGACTGTCAAGTGGTTGTGGGAGACAAACACATACACAACGATACATATGCGCGCAGAGATATATGCACATATGTACGGCGAACTTCTTTTAGTTTCTATCTACCAAATTTACTATCAAGGCTCTGTCGAACCGGGGCTATAGTAGAAGACAATTGCTCGAGATGTCACACAACGAGACTGAACTCGGGACCATTTAGCTGGGAAGAACGTTTCTTACCACACAACCATATGTACACACACACACACACACACACACACACACACACATGTGATAATATTAACACAGACACTCATACATGTATATATGTAAATATATTTACATGTTTATGTATACATATATATATATATATATATATATATATATATACCAACCACATGGTTCCGGGTTCAGTCCCACTGCGTGGCATCTTGGGCTAGTGTCTTCTACTATAGCCTCGGGCCGACCAATGCCTTGTGAGTG
>NC_068996.1:35978461-35980445 GCF_001194135.2 Octopus bimaculoides | reverse complement strand
TATATATATATATATATATTATATTATATTATATATATATATATTATATATATATATATATATACACATACATACATGCACACGCACATACATACATACATACATACATACATACATACATACATACATACATACATACACACATACATACATGCGTACGTTTGGAATTCTTGACTGGTGTATAGAAGAAATCCATTCCATAGATGTTAAACTCATAAGATCCTGGCATCAACTGGAAACTTCCACAAAAATAGTGTCATTGATGGTCTCAACCTGCGAAGACATGATGGAGGTAGAAGCTTCCGATCAGTGTAGCCAGCATTCGAATGTCGTAAAGTCACTCCTAGAAAACTTTTGTTAGCATGTAAAGGAAAATGCATAAACTTAGTGCTGAAATGCGAAGAGAACAGCATCTTATGTGTCGGTAGTTAGCTCCTTGGGAAATACTCTCTTCTTGATGAGCACCCATACAACCCCAAAACAGCCGGGCTAACGCACTTCAAAGAAGGCCTAGATGTGAAACGCTCAACATACCAATATATATATATATAAATAAAAAAACAAACATTGCATGGGTATGCTTCCTGCATATTTGAAGAAGAAGCCTCTATTGAACTCGTGACCGCTGCATCACATCACACTTCCAAGACTATGCATTTTCAATTCAAGAACAGGAATTTGCTACGGAATACGAAATAACAAAAGAGACCGTGAATGTATTGGTTCTCCAAGATGCAACCGAAAATGTAGACTCGTGTTTCTGTGGAAGATATCTCATATGTGATTAGCAGATACCCAAAAATATCTTTAAGGTACAATCTCTCTATGCGATATGACATTGTTGCAAAACCAATATAAAACGGCATTCGGAAAAAAAAAAGACTATTCTGGAATAAACATAGGGAATCCCCTTGTAATTGAATACATACACGAACATTAACGCAAGGAATACTGGTGGAACATTTCCATCAAAACACATATCAAGTGTAAGCATAACCGGGCGAATATTGTTGTTTGGGACAGACAAGAAAAGGTATGTACTATCATAGAGGGTTAGGGTTAGGGTTAAGGTTCTGCTGATGTAAATATCTCTTTGAAAGTCGGAAAGAAAGAGGTTAACTATGGACAATTGTTCTGAAGCCTCCAGCTTCTATATCCAGATTATAAATTCACATTTATACCAATAGTAATTGGTGCGCTTGACTTTGTGAGTAAATACCTAGGTGACAATCTTTATAAGCTGGGGTTTTCAGAACAAACTAAATTGCACATTATAAATACTATTTGTCAGTGGAACACTAATAATATTCAAGAGGTGGATGAGGAGGAGGAGAAGAAGAAGAAGAAGAAGAAGAAGAAGAAGAAGAAGAAGAAGAAGAAGAAGAAGAAGAAGAAGAAGAAGAAGAAGAAGACACGCAACACACTTTAGATTTGTTGACTACGATGCAGGTGGTGGTGGTGTTATTGGTGATGGTGATGGCTGTGATTATAGCAGTGGTGGTGGTGACGGTGGCGGCGGCAATAGTGACGATGGTGGTGGTGGTGATGCTAGTGAAGGTGGTTTATGGCGGTGGTGGTGATGATGATAGTGGTGATAGTGGTGGTCGTTAGTTACCATCCGGGGTATGAACTTCCCAGCGCTATCATGATGTAAATAAGTTCCGTATCCATTTGTGAATATAGACTTCATTGGAAAGACGGCGAGCTGGCAGAAACGTTAGCACGCCGGGCGAAATGCTCAGCGGTATTTCGTCTGTCTTTACGTTCTGAGTTCAAATTCCGCCAAGGTCGACTTTACCTTTCATCTTTTCAGGGTCGATAAATTAGGTACCAGTTGCGTGCTGGGGTCGATCTAATCGACTGGCCCTCTACTCCCAAATTTCGGGCCTTGTGACTAAAGTAGAAAAGATTATTAAAGACGGTGAGCTGGCAGAAACGTTATCATACCGGGTGAAATGCTTAGCGGTATTTCGCTTGCCGTTAC
>NC_068996.1:35976964-35977955 GCF_001194135.2 Octopus bimaculoides | reverse complement strand
TATATATGCATATTCATATTCATATATATATATATATATATAGTGCTCCAATTGAGCTATATTCCATTTAATAATCTGAATGGAGGCAATGCAAGTGGAAACTAGAGGAACATGATAAAAATTCCAAATATATAAATATAAAAATACATATAAATGGATAAATATCAATATGTAAATTTTAAACTTAAAAGTTACAATGCATTGGTGTAATAAAAATTTTATACGATAAAACATTAAAAAGACGTACTAAAATACCACAAAAATATTACAAAGATTTAAAAGTTCCATCTATCGGTCGTTTCAGAGACGTGCCAAGTAATATGAAATATTTCATATGTTTAAAAATTGACATTCCCTCATCAGGATGTTTACACATAATACAAAAAAAATCAAATACAGAAATCTTAATTTTCGAGTGATTGGTATGTAATTATATAATTAATAGAGGAGACCAACTGTGTATAGTTGTGGAAATCAGCTGCCCAGTGGATGTTAACATAAAGCTGAAGATCAGTGAAAAAGAGAATACCTACGCTGAACTATTGAGAAATCTGCAGTTACTCTATCCAGATTACAAGTTCAGGTTTATACTTATACCTGTAATTACTGGAGCCCTGGGATATGTGACACACTGCCTAAATAACAATCTTGAGAAATTAGGCTTCTCAAAACCAGAAAGGAGAAAACTGACTCGAAAACTACAAATCCAATCCATTTGCAACTGTAAAAATCTGTAAAACTTTCCAGAAGTTTATCCTTTAAATAAATATGAGTATGTCTAGATATGTAGCTATATGCATCAGAATACATACATAAAACAAAACATACAAATCTGCACACATACATACAAACATACATACATACATACATGCGTGCGTGCATACATACATACATACATACATACATAAATACATACATACATACATACATACATACATACATACATACATACATATATACATACATACATACACGCATACCTACAAACATA
>NC_068996.1:35975381-35976532 GCF_001194135.2 Octopus bimaculoides | reverse complement strand
ATACATACATACATACATACATACATACATACATACATATATACTAGACTTACCACCCAGCCTTGCCCAGTAAAGTATTCATGGAATTGTTTGTCATGATTGTAGGGTGGGAATTCATGGTACTTATGCATGTATATATATTTAACCTATCTTCTGGACTTATTTAATTGGAACTATCCAAACAATAGTAATTAATTTACCTGAGCAGAAGCTTTGTCTTTTTTTAACAATTTTTATCCTGAAAATCACTGGTTACTTTTGTTTTAAAGTGAAAGAGAGGGCAAAGTGAATGATGTCCGAAGGTGTATATGAAATGGGCGTGTGTGTGAAAGAGAGAGAGAGACTTACGCATACATGAGAACACACACGTTCACTCACTTACTCTCTCTCTCTCTCACACACACACATACACACACACACGCGCGCGCGCGTACAAACGCACATGTACATACAAAAAAGATGTACGCATATACATTGATGTACGTACGTACACATGACAACGCACCCCTTCACTCACTCTCTCTTTCTCTCTCTCTTTCTCTCTCTTCATCTTCCTCTTTTCCCCTCTCTCTTTCTCTCTCTTCCTCTCTCTCTCTTCCTTTCTCTCTCTCTTTCACACACACCCGTCCATTTCATATACAAGTACATACATCTTTTATTTTCTCAGCTCTTTCACTTTAAAACAAACGTATATAGATAAAAATATTTACGGAAATTAACGAACTCCGGATGATGAAATCACATTTAGTTAATAATATTTCTAAATGGTTCAAATATTGTGTATATCAAAAAGTCGATATGGTTTTTGTCTTCAAGAGCGCGGAAACTATGTGTGTGTGTGTCACAGATAGCGGACGTGTGTTTGTGTTGATTGACACGCCATGACACTCATTATATGTGTGTGTATTCTGTATGTGTGTATGTGTGTTGACGTCACGGAAGCCATGTTTTTTTTCGTCAAGAAATAACTAACAAAAATTGTGTTTAATCGTTTAAATACAGGTTCAAATATCACAAAAAAATTGTACCGCACTGCCGAAGGTAAGTATGAAAATATATATATGCAAAAAAATTAACATAAAATATACTATTCCTGAGATATTTCGGGTACACACAAACATGTTTAGAGTTTTAGTATAATTGATGTGTGT
>NC_068996.1:35968515-35969732 GCF_001194135.2 Octopus bimaculoides | reverse complement strand
ATACATACATACATACATACATACATAACATACATACATACATACACACATACATACACACACACACGCGCACATACATACATATATAAACACACACGCACATACATACATACATACATACATCCGTACGTACATACATAGATACATGCATGCATTCATGTATACGTTCATTCATACATACATTCATACATACTTACGTACAGACATATGTACATACATACACACACATATGCATACATACATACATATATTCATACATGCATACATACATACATACATACATTCATACATACATACATACATACATACATACACACATGAATTACATTGTATTTATACTTACATGAATATATACATATATGTATGTACTTATGCATACATCACACACAAATACAAACATACACACTCACACATACATACAAACACATATATACATACCTATGCGTGTGTGTGCGCGTGCACACTAGCAATGCACCCCGGCGTTGCCCGAGTGCTATGTCCTACAGTCACATTATATTATTTATTTCTTTATTGCCCACGGGGGCTAAACATAGAAGAGATATATATATTATCATTTATTCCTTTCTTATTTGGAAAATCGGCACATGAGGAGTATGAAGCAAACAACTCTTCTTTATAAACATGTTTTACAGTCATTTTCTGATGAACAACGCTACAGTTTCTGTCTATTAAATTCAGTCACACGTCTGTGGTTAGCCTAGGGCTATAGTAGAAAACACTTGCCCAAAGTACCATGTAGAGTGGAACCATGTGGTTGGGATGCACCTAATGTGTGTGTGTGTGTGTGTGTGTGTATACATTTGTTGTTAAATCGAGTATTGTGTCAAAGTTAACAGTTCATCAAGCAGAGATCTATAAAATAAATGCCAGATTGAAATACGCACTGAGGACAGTATGATCGATTAAATTTTTGAAGGTGATACCCCCTCATGGTGACAATTGAAAGACTAAACCCAGTAAAATAATGCTTAAAGACGTAATGGCTTCAAATTTAATGAGTTCAAAACTTCATTTTGAACTTCCACTCTATACGATAACACCATATGTACATCTCAGTCTACTTGACTTCCAACAATTAACAATTGTAATTTGAAGTTGAATGGTTATCAGTAAGAAAGATATCCAGATTTCTTTAAAAATTATTATGCAAAATATTTTGAGAAAAAGTATTTTTTTCACAACAAAAACGCACACAC
>NC_068996.1:35967237-35968161 GCF_001194135.2 Octopus bimaculoides | reverse complement strand
AGACACACGCACACACAGGTATTTCTGTGGTAACTTGAGCTACTTCAAGTTACATCCAAATCTCCCTTGTAACACACCCTTTTATCAAAAGGAAGACACAGATTTACAGTATTTCAGGAAGAAAAAAAACTATGCGATGGGTGGGCTACATCAGAGGCAACTCTGGGTTAAACAAAACACACACAAACATTAAAAGATTATCTAATAAATAATATTAATAAAGTTGAAGGTATATCTTCGAAGTTTCATTCGCTGGTAAAACTCCATGTATTTTAAACATTTTCTCATTATGCTCTATCTAAGACATCTCCCTTAGCTAAAGACCTCAAAATTGTGCAGTCCGACATCGTTTTCAAGGTTATTTTTATAGTAAAAAAGAGTCGTGCAAAAAACCTACTTCATTTGGTAGCCGAAAGGTTACTGAATCTTTTGGTATCTCATACGTCAAAATCAACAACTCAGTTTTCGAATCTATAAGGAACATACGCGCACGCAACCATACACACACACACACACACACATATATATACATATTTACATAACTATGTACATAGATATATACATATATACGAACATATATACAAATATATACATACATATATATTACTCTTTTACTCTTTTATTCTTTGGAAGCCTAGTACTTATTCTTTCGGTCTCTTTTGCCGAACCGCTAAGTTACAGGGACATAAACACACCAGCATCGGTTGTCAAGCGATGTTGGGGGGACAAACACAGACATACAAACACATACACACATACATATATATATACATATATACGACAGGCTTCTTTCAGTTTCCGTCTACCAAATCCACTCAAGGCATTGGTCGGCCCGAGGCTATAGTAGAAGACACTTGCCCAAGATGCCACGCAGTGGGACTGAACCCGGGACCATGTGGTTGGTATATATATATATATATATAT
>NC_068996.1:35962666-35965559 GCF_001194135.2 Octopus bimaculoides | reverse complement strand
ATATATATATATATATATATATATATAATTTATACTAATTGTTTTTTTTTCTTTTTATAGTTTCAGCTCAGAGCTGCGGCCATGCTGATGCACCGCCGTTTTTATGTTACATGGAACTGTACCGAGTATGGTCTCACTCCCCGGTAATAGTCACAGAGACTACGAGAAGTTATGGAATATACCCTGTTCAAGTCCTCAGCTGGCAACCAGGGGACAAGTATTTATGTCCGACATGGTGGAGTGGGATTTCACTGCACAAAAAAAAAAAACTATACTCCGAAGAGTTCAGTAAAGTCAGCTCCCGTTTGCCACTTTACAAGACTATCTAAGCAATGATCTTCGGAATTCTTTTTCATTCTTTTCAGTTAGAATTGGAAGCACGCCGACTTATGCGTGATAATAAAACAAAAAGACGTTCAGTAAAATCATTTTCCTTCAAGATGGCTTCTGAAAAAAAAAACGGAAAATATCGGATGAAAATAGGACATTTCAAGAACGTTGGGAAGATAGCTATTTTGTGATTCAGAGCCAAGCACGTGCAAGTGGGAAATGCCAGATTCAGTGTCTTATTTGCCTGCAAGCAATTGCCGTTCCCAAAGAGTATAATATCAAGCGGCACTACAATTCACAGTATAAAGACTTTGATAAGTTCGAAGGTAAATTAAGACACGATCAAATTTGTCAACTGAAATCATCTCTATCACAACAGAGACATGTTTTCAACAAAGTGCACAAATCGTCAGAAGATGTTGTAAAAGCCAGCTATGTAGTCAAATGATTGCAAAGACATCACACACATTTACTGAAGGTCAATTCATGAAAGACTGTTTGGTGAATGCTGCCCAAATTCTCTGTCCAGAAAAAGTGAAAAATCTTTTCTGAAATAAGTCTTTCTGCTAACACAGTTGCTCAACGAATTACAACCAGTGTGGAGAAGTAGTTACTCTCCTTATCTCAAAATTTTGATGCCTACTCCCTGGCACTTGATTCTGGTATGTATGACACTGCATTTACTGGTATGTATGACTCTGCATTTTGTGCAATTTTCATTCGTGGCATTGACAAAGACCTCAAAGCGACCGAAGAACATTTTGACTTAGTCCTACTGAAAGACACGACAACAGGAAGAGATGTTTTTAAAGCGTTGAAAAGTTCCTTTGAAGGTGCTGGTCTGAAGTGGGAGAAGAAGCTTGTGTCCGTAGCAACTAACGGAGCACCTGTGATGTGTTCTGAAAACTGTGGCGTGGTTGGCTTAGTTAAGGGAAAGCAACTTGGACTTGTCTGTCAACCTATTGAACCTGTTCATTGCCTGATTCATCAAGGGACCCTCTGTGGAAAAGCAATGAAGCTACGAAATGTCATGGATGTTGTGTTCAAAATCGTAAATACCATCAGAGCGTGCAGTTTGAATCATCGCTAATTCAAGATCTTCCTGGAGCAAATGGATATGAATATGGAGAGCTGCTTTATCACTCTTAGCTACAGTCGAGGTAATGTTTCAGAGAGATTCTTTGCGCTTAGGGAAGAAATAGGTGTGTTCATGGCTACGAAGCAAAAAGATGTTCCAGAACTGGGTGATGATGACTTTTGTACATGTTTGGCTTTCCTTGTTGACATCACCAAGCACCTGAACGCTCTCAATTTGAAACTCCAAGGCGAGTAAAACATGATTATGCAAATGAGTAACATCATCACTGCTTTCAAAATGAGACTAAGTTTGTGGGAGAAACAATTACTACTAAAAAATCTTTGACCATTTCCCATCGCTGAAAACGTTGAATTCGGTGGACTGCGATGCACTACAGGAGTGTGTGGAATTTATCAACAAACTGCAGAGGGATTTTGATAGACCATTCAAAGAATTAAAGGAAATGAAGCCACAGCTTGATGTGTTGTTGAACCCTTTTGCTTCTGATGTTAATGATGTTCCTTCCACTATTCAAATTGAACTTATTAACATCACATGTGATTCAGCATTAAAATAGAAGTTTTCAGATGCTGGAGTACCTCAGTTCTACACCTATGTTAACCCTGTGAAACATCCAAACATCACATGTTTGGTTAAGAAAGTGTTGTGTATGTTTGGAAGCATATATGTGTGTGAGAGATTTGTTTTCAACCTTAAAATTGAACAAGACTTACCTGCGTTCCAGGCTGACGGATGAACATTTGAAATCATCCTTAAGATTGACAACAACCAGAACAATAATGTCTGAAACTTCCGAGCTGGTTAAGGAAAAGCGGTGTCAGAAAAGTAGCCAGCAGTTTTGGGCAGAGAGTACATTCTTTCTATATATACGTGTGTATTATTTGCCATAAATGTGTCTAACCATCATTGTCATCAATTGTTGAGAAATAAATAAGCTGCCTTTGCTTGAGAATCGAGTTCTGTCGTCTTGATTTTTATAATCTATTATTATGGAGATAATGAGAAACAGCATCAGGCATAGCATTTCTTTGAAAGAGTTCCAAGCACATGCAGAAAAAATTTAAGACCCCCACCGGCATAAAGTGTGGCCCTTTGAGTTGGAGAGCCCTGTTCTATGGGTTTAAACCTTATTACTAAAACATTCGTTTTAGGATTGACTTCATAGATGCTTATCAAGAAATTTCAGCCACAACTCAACGAGGAAGAGAATCACTGTATGTTCTAACAATCTACTAGAAGGGGAAAAAAGGCCAAATTCCCGAAAATTTACATTCTGCTGTCTTAGCACAAGGCAGGGCACTTTAGATAATGTAACCCGAAATACACAATGTTCAGGAAGAAAAAAAGACCGAATGATCGCAACTGGAATTTCATTGATAACAGGTTAACTTAAACAACAACACATTATCTAAGCATTGTGTGTGTGTGTGTGTGTGTGTGCGTGTGTGTGTGTGTGTGTGTGTG
>NC_068996.1:35960994-35962458 GCF_001194135.2 Octopus bimaculoides | reverse complement strand
GAAAAGTTAATTTTCATTTTTCAAAGAGTGATTTGGTGACTTTGTCTTCGTCACTATTTTTGGTCCAACTATTCACTTTTTAAATTCTAAGATTTTTATTGTTCCAGATATCGTGATCATCTGTACTATGGAGCTACCCTCGTTCTCCAATGTAATAATAATAAACCTTTCTACTGGAGGCACAAGGCTTCAAATTTGGCGAGCGGGAGGGGAATCGTCGATTATATCGACCCCAATGTTTCACTTGGACTTAATTTATCGACCTCGAAAGGATGAAATACAAAGTCGACCTCAGCAGAATTTGAACTCAGAACGTAGCGGCAGACGAAATACAGTTAAGCATTTCGCCCGGCGTGCTAACGATTCTGCCAGCTCGACGCCTTAATAAGGATAATAATGGCTATGAAGTTGAAAATGAATTTTGAGTGATGGATTTGTAACTTCTCACCAATATCACATAAATATCTTTTTTCTCCTGTATTTTTCTTACCGCATCGATACTAAAAGGGTAGCTGATTTCCTCAATCGTGCTTATTTTTTACGGGCTCACAAACAAGAAATTGGTTTTGTTGTATTGGTTATTCTTAGGATTCCATCAACATTCTTTCATCTCTATTTGTTGTTAATTCTATTTCCTTCTATTCTATATTTCTCTGTCCTCCACCCCCACATCATGTCTTATCAGAAGGTAGTATCTACAGAACGCTCTCTCACAGACACCACTGTTGTGATCAATGTTTCAGTTTTGATTCTAAATAGTCTGCATGTATTGTTAACTGAGATATTCTATTCATGGAAGTAACAATTAAGCGAGTTATATTGTTTTAAAAATATAATGTCTTGAATGACACAACAATGCACTGTAATAACAACAATGGACTATAATAACTGTCATAATTTAATCCTCCATAGTCTGATATAATATTTCGGAATATAAAAATTCCATCTTCAGATATCGCTAGGAATTGATCGAGTCACTGCTATAATCGGTTTTCCAACGGGTTTTTTTTTTTCGGAAGCATGTCTGCAATGGTCTCAAGAAGCTCCTTCCGGAATTCCTCATGAGAAGTGCATGAGGACGGCCATGTCTCAAGCTCGTGTGTACTGGCACATCCGTAGTGCTGCTTCTAAGTTATGTATTATACGTGCAGTTCCCTTTTCCTTTCTTTTTTTTTAATGAATAATACATGAGCATATTATCGAAAATGAACTTACACGTATCCAGATGTAACTAAATAATATATTGATTGCCAACCTCCAGCCTGTTGTTAACTTGGGTCCCTAGTCTGTCTATATTGTTTTAATCCAAATGAAAATAGAAATTACATGTTGACACTTGCGGGGGTCTAATACTATTCTTGTAAAATTTGATTTGATTTGGTGGAGCTGTTTGAGAATTCATAGGAAACACAGACAGACAAACAAAGAATTTTATATAGAGAGAGATTATTATTGATATATATA
>NC_068996.1:35956821-35959670 GCF_001194135.2 Octopus bimaculoides | reverse complement strand
GTTATTGACTCTCTTTCTCTCTGCTGTAATAACTCACATACACATACATGTATCACTCACATACATACTTTTCTTTGTACGACGGCCTGTCTTTGATTATGTTCTTATATGTCGCATTTCACACTCACACACAGACATACATCTTTAACGCTACAATAAATATCTCTGTTATTCATCTAATACGGTTGTGGTCTTTCATTACTGGTCATCTATGTTATCGTCGCATAACATATCATGTATATCATATTTGATATATATTTTTGTGTTCGACCGTGTGACACGTTTAAATAAAAGGAGTCCTCTGTTTCTTCCATCTGTCACCATTTCTCCTTTTTGAGTTCACACGGTCGTCCCTTACATATGTATATACATGTGTGTGTGCGTGCGTGCGTGCGCGCGCGCGCGCGTGTGTGTATTGAACGATACAAACTAGATGATATTTTTTCGAATGCAGAATTGCCGTTAGAACTACTGCCATTAGAAATACTGGATAAATAACCCTTACAAAGCGGAAAAAATTTGTCATCAGCATAATTGAGAACGAAGAGAAGGTCTCTGCCGATTAAAAACCCAGATGAACATTCATCCTGAGTTTTAGAAAGTACTACAGTAATTACAATACAGAAGAGACCCACGTCAGGACCCACGTCAGGACCTACGTCTCACAGCCATGTAGCTTTGCTGTCCGTACACAAGCATCATAAAGGATTTTTTTCCCCAACAGAGGTAATAACTCTCTGAACTTTCAACTTTTTTCAATTACTCTTCTGTGATTCTATTGTATCTCTTGCATGTTCATAGCTTGCACTGGATACACTGTATGGAATTCCTGCTTATCGAACATAGCCATTTACCTGAAGAGAGTAGAGTCTTATCTGTTTTCCTGCTAAACTAGAACTTTGATCATTGTTAATTCTAAGGCCCTTTGATTCCAGGTTTTGTTTCTACACTTGGAATTTCTTTTCTAATTCTATTACAGATTCTGCTATGAGAACGAAGTCATGAACATATAGTGGTTCCCTCGGACAACTGGTTGCAAATTTCTCTGTTTGAGAGAGACTTTACATTTACAAGCATCTGTCTATTCCATTTTCTAGTGAGTAAGTCAAACCTGACTTCTAAGACTACCAAACTGATAGGTTTTTTTTTTTTGACGTCACAGAACACCAGCAGCCTGGCTACCTTCTCATTTCTAGAGTCAAAGCTATATCCTCCATGTACACCATGAAATCCATGGCAGTGCTCATTGAAGTCACCAGACACAATAAAATCATGTCTCCGTCATTTGTACTCAAGGCAGTCTACAAAAAAAAACTCGAAAAAAATTTAGTACTTCTGATACTGTGAAACATTTGGTTAGATTTAGGCTATTCCACATTACACCATAAAGAACATTAAACTGATTTCTTAGTTTCCCTGGCATACAGTCGTGACCAAAAGTTTCGAGCATATGTCTGAGAATTAAAATTTTTATATTAAAAGTATTAAAAGTAAGCAATTTTGGTCCAAAACTATATTATTTTATTTTGCATATTCTTTCTTCTAGATATTGAGCCATTGGATCAGTTATTAGGTAAGTCTATCTCCACGCTGTATATATTTGAATCGAATTGTACTTGGGCATAGCAATTTTAATTTTTTTTAAATGTATCAAACGTTTGGTTACGTCTGTATATATTCCTTCCTGGACTATATACCCATTTATAGAATCTGGTTTGTCAGACCGCCCGCCACTGCAGATATATGCGTTGACAGAAGCCTGTCCTATTCTTTAAACTCTGTTGTAACCCCAAACTTCGGTAACCCCTTACAAACACACACTCTCCTGAACATCGGTGAGACTTTCTGTCACACTTTGGTTTGTCCACGTTACTCTGTCTGGAGCACAGGGCTGGTCTCCCGGTTTCTCTGGCTTATATATATATTCCTCTCTGAGGGGACTGGAGCAGCGTGAAATGAAGTGTTTTGCTCAAGAACACGTGTCGCCTGGTCCTGGAATCGAAACCACAGTATTATGATCGTGAATGCAACACCCTTACCACTAATTCATATACCTCCATGCACACCATGAACTGCATGTCAGTGCTGCCAAACACGGCCACTGAAGTCACCAGTTACAATAATCAAGTCTGTAATTTATCATCAAAATAGGTCTGTAAAGGAACCTCATAAAATTGGTCCTTCTGATCATCTGCCAGCCCAGATTGTAGAGCACAGGCAGAGATAACTGTTAACTGCTGTTTTATCCAAAAGCTAGTCACAGCTTAAATTATCCTATCAAATACTCTCACTATCTCAATTACTTTATCTCCCCATTTTTCTGCCACTACATCCATACACGCCTACATGCGCACCCCACCAAACACACACGCACGCACACACACGAACGCATAATCGGCAAAAGTTCACAGAATGAATCAAGGATCGAGCGTTTCGTGCATTGGCATTTACCAAATAGATAATTTATGCAACTCTCGGTCCTTGAGTCACTCTGCAATTTCTACCGATTAAATAAAAAAAAGTATGTGTACGTATGTTTATATGTACATATGCATGTGTGTATGTGTGTGTGTTTGTGTCTCCTTTTTTTCTTCATCCTTTCTGTCGAAGAGCGTAGGCTCAAGCGTAAAAGACTTCCGTTCTTCCCAAGCGTTAACACCTGATTGTCTTCGTCTGCTGTAAATTTGAATTATATATATTTATATATATAATGGAGAAATTATACAAAATGTATAAATAGATGATGAGTGAAGCACCAGCACAGTTTCGATTACCTGTTGTTATCCGTAGATTTATTGCAGGAACTTCGTAGTGACGGTTGGGGTAACAGTATAGATGGAAAGAGTAAT
>NC_068996.1:35953745-35954072 GCF_001194135.2 Octopus bimaculoides | reverse complement strand
TTTCCATTAGTTTAGAATTTATTACAAGGAATAAATAATTTGTAATACTTGATTGTTTATAATTATTATTATTTTATGAGGCTTTCTCCCTTAGACGGACTTTTATTTAAGGAGGAATTTGAATATGAATAAGACTTAGAGAATATAAATTTTTTGGTGTTTACTTTTTACTTTTTACCCTGAGGATGTGTAAGGTAATTTATATATATATATATATATATATATATGGGAGAATATACAAAAAATAACAACAGACGAGGACAGGTGGTGTAAATAACAAAAGTATATATTAGTATGACGCTCGGGAATACGGAAAGTCTTTGACGT
>NC_068996.1:35953160-35953735 GCF_001194135.2 Octopus bimaculoides | reverse complement strand
TGTAAATAACAAAAGTATATATTAGTATGACGCTCGGGAATACGGAAAGTCTTTGACGTTTCGAGCTACGCTCTTCAACAGAAATAATACGGAGACAAGGAGAAAAACACGGAGAAAAAAAATTGAATAGTGTTCAGTCAACGGTCAATCATATATATATATACATATATATATATTTGCATATCCATGCATATATCTGTGCGTGTGTATGTGTATGATAACTAGTTTCCACTGCCTTCAGTAGACTTAAAGCTTCACTTCTTTCGTTTGAAAATGCTTTTAATTGCGGTAGTTTCGAAGAGACAACACTCGCTGCCAGATGCTGTGTCGGACATATAATTGGCCAACCGTCCAAAACTGTCATACACATGTCACGTGATAATTGGCGTGTGTACCGTCAGACATATGGCTTTAACAGGCACGTGACTGTCGGTTTTTTTTCTTTTAATTTAAAAAAGAAAAGTTGTCTTTTACTGCGAGAATTCCCGCCTCTATTTCTTTATTTCTTTTCTGAACACTTCCTCCCAACTTCTATCCAGCCCTCTATCGACCCCACCTCTCTCTCACTCTCTCTC
>NC_068996.1:35951294-35952691 GCF_001194135.2 Octopus bimaculoides | reverse complement strand
TTAACTTCGTCTAACCAACGTTCAACTGAATAATCCTTATATCAACTTCTCTACCAGACGGGTTCATTTATTTATTTATTTATTTAAATATTTTATCATCGCCTGTGCCTTTCCATGCTGTAACGCGCGCAAACACGCTCATACAGATACACATACACACGCATATTCACACGCATACACACGCGCGCACACATATCTCTCTCTCTCTATATATATATATATATATATATATATACATATACAAGAATAAGCATATATGTTGTACTGCATGCACAACCCCCAAAGAGAAGTGAATATACAGAGAGAGGGAGAGAGAGAGAGAGAGAGAGAGAGAGAGAGAGAGAGTGAGAGAGAGAGAGAGAGAGAGAGACAGACAGACAGACAGAGAGACAGAGGGACAGAGAAAGAAAGATAGAAAGAGAGAGAGTGAGAGAGAAAGAGAGAGAGATAGTGACAGATACATAGATGGAGAGAGAGAGGGAAGGAAAGAAAGAGAAGGAGAGAGACAGACAGACAGGCGAGGGCACACAGACATTGGCCCAGACAATATATACATGCTGACACATATACATGCTGTTACATACTGACACACCTATTTAAGCATAGACACGCACGTACGCGCGCGCGCGCACACACACACACATTAAACAAAAGCGCAGGGATACAGAGATAGTCAGACACGCGCGCCGCACACCTAACGTTCACACTTGCGCACACGTATACATACACAGAGATATACAACCACGAGCGCGCGAGCAACCGCAGACATACATTTGCATACACACACACAAACACACACACACACACACACACACACACACACATATATATATATATAAACATACATACACACACACATGCACACATGCGCATAAGCATATAAACACGATTATAGGTCACAGACAGATAGACTTAAGTATATGTGAATATATATATATATACATATATATATACACACATGCGCACTTACATATAGACATGCAGACATGCAGACATAGATACACGAGTACATATACTAACCGCACCTATATAAGCAGGCACATGCTGTAAGGCACATATGGTCACACGCGTCACACACATACACAAGTACGCACACATACTCACACAAGCGTTGATATATATATACATATAACGCAGAAGCATTGATAAATACATACATACATACATACATACATACATACATACATACATACAATTAGATACATTTTGTACATGCATACATACATGTACCATGCATATGTGTATGTATATACTGCTTGCATACACAGACATACGCACATACCTTAGTACTAACATACATACATGCAGGATACATTCATATATGTACACATACATACATACCATACCATACACTGAAACATACATGTATACATATATACATGCATACATACATATAT
>NC_068996.1:35950148-35951064 GCF_001194135.2 Octopus bimaculoides | reverse complement strand
CATATACATACAAATGTACTATATATACAAACGAACCGACGTACATATATACATAATAACATAGGTACATACATATATACATACATACAAACGTACATACATACACATAAATGTACGTACATATATACATACATACAAACGTACATACATATGTACATACCTGCATACATAGGTACGTACATACAAACATACAAACGTACAGATATACACATACATACATAAATACATACAAATGTACGTACATAGAAACGTACGTACGTACATAGATGCATACATACATACATACATGCGTTCATATATACACACACAAATGTACGTACATTCATATACATAAAAACATACGTCCATACATGCATGCATGCAAACGTACATACAATCAGGCGTACATACATACATACATACATACATACATGCATGCATGTATGCATGTATAGATTTGGTTATACAAACAGGAAAATACAACCCAAAACATGACTATACGTACATGCACACATACATGCATTCACACACACACATATCCCTAGATAAACTCAGTCAGTAGCACAATAAAAACACACACACATACTAATACACACACACACACACACACACACGACGCCTGCGCGCGCACGCTCCTGCGAGCCTCGCTTCCTCCCTCCTCATCGCCACACACATATTTCACTTCAAGTTGACCTGTAACAATTGTTTACATAGAAACTAACTTGGAAGTAAACGTCAAACGAAGAAAATATCTGCCACTCTGTATCTTCTACAGACTTTTGTTGGGGGATGAGGCGTTGTGGTGTGGGGGGTGAGGAGAGGGGAATCACAGCACAACCCAGCCTGGCTATCTTCTTATCAATACACATATACGCATTTATTCATACATACATACATATACACTATATACATACAGACACACACGCGCACACGTGTA
>NC_068996.1:35947572-35948920 GCF_001194135.2 Octopus bimaculoides | reverse complement strand
TATATATATATTCTTTTATATGTTTCAGGTTTGAGGCTGTGGCCATGCTGGAGCACCGCCAGAATAATCACCTTTTAAATGACCATTTCTATGGGGTTGGGTTTTGGTGAAGGAGGACGTTCGATACCGCTGCCCTCTTTTGAGTTTCCTGCCTTGATATTGGTTCATCTGAGATCTTGGATAGTAAGAGATCAAGCTGTTTTTTGAAAACATCTCCTCCCACTCCATGGAAATCCCTCAGATGCTTTGGCAAGGAGTTAAATAGCTGTGGGCCCTTGAATCACAAGCTATTGCAGTACATGGTCCTCGCCTTAGATGAGACAACTGCGACTTTTGGAACAGTGCAGTGACGTCCATTTCGAGGTCTAGTATATCTCTCAATTACAAAGTTTGGTGCCAGCGCCTCCAGTATCTTCTACACATATATCACTCCATACCTCTCCCGTCTTCGCTCCAGGGAGTAGAGTCGTAGCTCTTTCAGTCTCTCCCAGTAGCTCAGATGTTCCATTGATGCAGTCTTCCTCGTGCAGTATCGCTGAACCGCCTCAAGTTCTGCTATTAATCTTAGTGTAAGGTAAGTTGAGAGCACAGTTGAGAGTAATAGTGCAGACGGCTGAGGACAAATGTCCTCCATAGGACCAGCATAGATTCTTGGTCCTTTCTTCTAAAGGTTCTCAGACTCCATCCGGTCATTCGTCTGCCACTATCTTGGTGACATGCATGTGAAACGAGGCATCATTGCTCATATCAATCTCAAGATCACGCACTGTATGCGACTCTAGGATTGCCGCTCCTTTTGGTCCAAAGTATCGTAGTTGTGACTTCTGAGCACCACTTAGCTGGTAGCAGAGGGCTTGGAATTTACCTGCAGTAACTTGCATACTGTTGTCCTCAGCTCATTTATATATGGTATCTAAGGCTTTCTGTAGAAGATTAGCATCAGAAGGCTCCTTGATAACTTGTACTACTTTTGTGTCGTCGGCATAAATAGTAAGTGGCTATCTGTGTAACTGATGGTATGTCTGAAAGACCCACCATGAACAGTAGTGGCCCCAATACAGTTCCCTGTGGCACTCCACTTTCTATTAACGTCTCCGTGGAGAGGACTCCGTTGGCTGATACTACCTGGCTTCTATCTTTTAAGAAGTCATGCAACCACTCACCGATTTTCCCAGTTATGCCGAGTCTCCGTAGTTTGTGATATATCATCCCATGATGAACCTTATCAAAGGCCTTTGCAAAGTCAAGATGTATCACATCTACATTTGAGCGATTCATTAATTGTTTCAACATCCAGTCAAAATGTTGCAACAGCTATATATATATATATATATATATATATATATAT
>NC_068996.1:35943577-35946971 GCF_001194135.2 Octopus bimaculoides | reverse complement strand
GTATGTGTGTGTGCGTGTGTGTGTGTGCGTGCGTGCGTGCGTACGTGCGTGCATGCATGCATGTATGTATGTATGTATGTATGTATGTATGTATGTATGTATGTATGTGTATATTGGGAGTTGATCAGAATGCACTTCAGTGAGGCTTTGAGTGTCCTTGAAGCGCTTTTTCTGCCCACCCTGTGTGCGCTTGCCTTCCGCCAATTCGCAGTAAAACAATCTTTTGGATAGTCATGTGTCAAGGTGGCTGCCCATCTGACATGCACCCTCCTCAGCAGCGCGTAAATTCTTGGCAGATCAGCTCGAGAAAGGACCTCCGTGTCTGAGACCTTATCTTGCCAAGTGATTTTCAACAGCTTTCTCAGACAGCTCATGTGGAAACAGTTTAGCCGCTTACCGTGACGGTCGTATACCGTTCAAGTCTTGCGGGAATACAGTTGTGTAGGTAGTACAACTGCTTGGTTCACCTTCAACTTGGTAGCCAACCTAATACCTCTCTTCTCTCACATTGATTCAAGTAGCCGCCCAAATGCTGAGCTTCCCTTTGCGATGCATATACCGACTTCAGAGTCAATGTTCACAAATCAGTGTGCTGCCAAGGGTACATGAACTTCAGGGTTTTCCCTTCGACTGATAGTAGGTTCCACATACGGCTTTTGTGGGAAAAGTTGGTTCATGACCTTTCTTTTTTGAGTAGTCTCCGCAGGTTGAAAAGTCTGCCATCAGCACTGAATCTAACCTTGACGCTGGTTTCATCGATGTTGTGAAAAGTATCCGTCAGCATGGCTGAGAATATCATGCTGAGCAGCGCAGGTACGACTACACAGCCCTGCTTGATTTCGTTAGTGACTGTGAATGCAACGGAAAAATCTCCATTGTCCAGCACCCGAGCGAGTGTGCCGTCATGAAACTGGCGCACTATGCTGATGAATTTGTCTGGGCAGCCGAACTTCCCTATGATCTTACAAAGCACCTCGCGACTGACGGTGTCAAAGGCCTTGGTTAAGTCTACAAACATCATGTATAGGTCACTTTTTTGTTTCTGATACTCCTCCTTGAGTCGGCGTTCTGCATTTCGACTGTCCAACGGCCTTCTCTGAAGCCACCCTGACTCTCTAGTCAATGCCCGCCTTTTCATGTGCTGTGTGAGACGGTTAAGGAGGACTCTTGTGAGCATCTTGCCAGCAATGTCAAGAAGAGAAATGCTTCGGTAGTTGTCACAGGACTGCCTGCTTCTTTTTCACTTGAAGATTTGGATTGAATTTCTGAGGAACAATTTCCTGTTGCTACATGGTCTGAAAGAGGTTGGTGAGTTTTTGTGCCAAGACTTGCTACCCGCCGCAACCACCACCACTACCACCACCACAACCATCACTGCCTTGTATATTTCAGATGAGATGGAGTCAGAACTTGGTTGCTTGCCATTTGAGAGAAGTGAAGTTTAATTGCTTTCTGGACTTATGCTTCTTATTTCTTTATTGCCCACAAGGGGCTAAACATAGAAGGGACAAACAAGGACAGACAAACGGATTAAGTCGATTACATCGACCCCAGTGCGTAACTGGTACTTAATTTGTCGACACCGAAAGGATGAAAGGCAAAGTCGACCTCGGCGGAATTTGAAATCAGAACGTAGCGGCAGACGAAATACCGCTAAGCATTTCGCCCGGCGTGCTAACGATTCTGCCAACTTGCCGCCTCTGCGTTTGTTGAAGTCTCTGTCAGAGAGTTGTTGATGTCAACTTGGAGCATGCGAGCAATAGCCTCATCGTTGATAGATGTCTGTTCAGGACTTTGTTGAAGTGCTCTGCCCATCTTTTCAAATAGTGTTTTTGTCAATGTGGAAAGTGATCCTGCCAGCAATTAAGCAGCAGTGGTGCTCCGGAGGAGTGCGGCCCGTAGACTACTTTCAGAGGATCGTAGAAATGCTTGAAGTTGTTGCTGTCAGCATACTTTTGTATCTTATCCGCCTTGTTGCTGAGCGAGGAATCCTTCACCCCTTTGAGTTTTACCTGAACCTTGCTTTTGATAGCGTTTTAGTCTGCTTTTTATGGAAGCCGATGTGTTGTCCTGCTGAAAGACTCTATAGGATTTTATGCTTTTCATCGAACAGCTTCTGAATTTCCTCATCGTTGTCGTCAAACCAGCTTTGGTGTCTACGCGTGTTCTCGCTCAGATGTGTGAGTGCAATGTTGTACACCGCGTCTCTGAACACCATCTGGTCCTCATCTACTGCCTTTGTATTCATGTCGCGTTGGCTGAACTTGCTACTCGAGTCTTCACTGAAGTCCTTTTCCACATTGTGTCGTTCCGATTTGTTGATGTTTAGTCGCTTGTTTACCGGCTTCGGTGGTCGTCGCCTGGGCTGGATAAGCATGTCGAGTTTTGCGATGATGATCCTGTGATCTGTCCAGCATTCTGCGCCACACATAGCCTTTGTCACTCTAACATCCCACCTGTCTAATCTCCTGACTATGACATAGTCTATTAGATGCCAATGCTTGCTGCGTGTGCATCCAAAACGCCCTTTTGTTGTTGGGCAGGTGAAACGCTGTGTTGGTGATCCGTAGGTCATGCATTGCACAGGTCTTCAGCAGTAGATGACCATTGCTGTTGTTCTTGCCAACTCCGTTTCTCCCAATGACGCCTTCCCATGTCTTGTTGTCAGCACCAGCTCTGGGTTTGAAGTCGTTGAGATCGACAGTTACTATGAGGGCTTCCACGCCTGTATAACCCATGCCAACATAGAAAACGGACGTTAAATGGCGGTGATGATAGCGCGCGCGCGCACACACACACAAACACACTCACAGTCTTATTTAGAGTGTTTGTGTACATTCAGATACGGAAAGACAAGCAGCGCAAGTTGTCTCAGGAGAAGGATTCTCCCTATTAATAATATGGGCGTAAACACAGCACAAGGCTATGCTTGACGTCCCCAGACTGTAGGTCATGTGTTTCTGCATTGTTACGTTTCATCAGTACCGTATACCGAGCCGTCATACATGCTCACTAACAGCTGGTCGCACTTATATCAGAATATTAAATGGCAAACTGGAATAATTTATTTAAAGGCACACTAAGCTGCGCTGAATGGAATATAGTTATGTACTGTCTTATTCAACATGTTTATGTACACTCGGACATGGAAAGACAATACGCTGCGCATGTTGCCTCGAAAGGAGAAATTTACTTTAGCTTCATAAACATCTTGGCGCAGGAGTTGCTGTGTGGTAAGTAGCTTGCTTACCAACCATATGGTTCCGGGTTCAGTTCCACTGCGTGTCACCCTGGGCAAGTGTCTTCTACTATAGTCTCGGGCCGACCAAAGCCTTGTGAGTGGATTTGGTAGACGGAAACTGAAGGAAGCCCGTCGTATATATGTATATATATA
>NC_068996.1:35942088-35943037 GCF_001194135.2 Octopus bimaculoides | reverse complement strand
AATGAGATAATCCGAAAATTACATTTCTATCGTAGAATTTAAGTAATTCTTTCTACACTGAGCACAAGGCCTGAAATTTTGCATGTAGATGGCTAGTCGATTACATCAACCTCCAGTGCTCACCTGTACTTATTTAATCGACCCCGAAAGGATGAAAGGCAAAGCCGACCTTAGTGGAGTTTGAACTCAGGACGTAAAGATGGACGAAATGCCGCTGTGCGTTTTCTCCGGCATGCCAAAGATTCTACAATCTCGCCGCCTTAACCGTGGAATATAGATAATGGTTTCAAATTTTGACACAGAGCCAGTTTTTGAGGGAAAGGATTAACTTGATTACATCGACCTCTGAAAAGACAAAGTCGACCGCTGTAGAATTCGAATTTAGAATGTAGAGACGGACAACATACCACTAAGTATTTTGCCTGGCGTGCTAATGATTCTACCTTAATAAAAAGTGAAGACTGGAGTTTGTGATTTTAGCTTTTATTTCATAGTTCACAATTGCTTAAGCAATTCCATGGTGGCTAATTTTGCATTATGTTTATAAAGATGTCCATTGGGAATGATTTAGCTATACATGTTTGCTATGCAGTTTATATCCGCAACCATCTATGGAAATTATTTCAGGTGTGGCGGTGTACTAAGAAGTTTGCTTCCCAAACACATGGTTCTGGGTTCAGTCCCACTGTATTGCACTACGGGGAAGTATCTTTTACTATAGCCTCGAGCCGACCAAAGCCTTGTGAATGAATTTAGTAGATGAAAACTGAATGAAGCCTATCATGTGTGTGTATGTATACACAAAGACACACACATATATACATACGTGTGTGTCTTTGTGTCTGTGTTTGTTCCCCATCAGCGCTTGACAACCGTATTAGTGTGTTTACGTCCCTGTAACTTAGCGGTTAGCGGTTCGGCAAAAAAAAAAAAAAAAAAAAAAAAAAAA
>NC_068996.1:35932659-35938704 GCF_001194135.2 Octopus bimaculoides | reverse complement strand
TGGAGAGGAAGCGGAAGAATTGGAGAAGAGGAGGTGAAAGAGTGGTGGATGAGGAAGAAAGGAAAAGAAGAGGAGGAGAACGAAGAAGAAGAAGAAGAAGAAGAAGAAGAAGAAGAAGAAGAAGAAGAAGAAGAAGAAGAAGAAGAAGAAGAAGTTGTCGTCGTCGTCCTCAGCGTTTTGAATCTCGCTGAATCATATAGTTGCTTGTGACGATTTATATGATAGCTGTGAGCATGTCTTCATGCGATTTCATGTTACGTCGACCCATCCTTATAAGCTGTGAGCACATGCATTTAATTTGTAATATAATCTTCGTAATAGTTACGAGCATTTCCGGTTTAACTATCGGCTGTTTGTTGATGCATTCTGAAATATCTCAGTGACAAACATCTGGCTACGTTTTTCACTTCTAATCGTAACTTTCAATCTTAATATCTTAATCAGTGTAGCACGATTTATTAAATATCTGTAATCCCTATTTTCGTATGGTTTAGTGAAAGTCGACACCTTCTGCAAATGATAATCTTTTTTTTTTTTCTTTTCAAATATTTAAGTAAACTGTATAATTGATCTAGTATAGAAAGACAACAGGTTAACGCTGTTTGTAGGAAAGGTTGAAGCAAAAGAGGAGAGCGAAGTATTGTATCGGAATAAAAACAGGGAACACCAAGCTAAGTAAAACGGAGATGTTTGAATAGTTCATCTTTGTGGACATTGTCTACAATTTTGTTCCAATTATTTTCAAAATTTGGTATATGGATTAAGTTTTGCATGCTAATTATCAAAATGAAATTCATTTTTCCTATAAATTCATAATTAAAAAGTTATTAGCCTTTAAAATTTGAAAAATTTGGGTATTTTTGCCAATTAGAAGCGAGTGTTTTACACATCACTGTGAAGTTCTGTTAGCATAATAAGTAAAGAAGCACCACGTGTTCCATAGCTGATTGCGAAGAACTTTGTTTCCATAGATGCTGCGCATGCGCACAAGGAGTGTAACCACCAAATTGAGTGTAATCAACAAACTGAGAGTACCTGGGCATCTTTAAAGCATGGAAACAAATGCCGGTGTGGGACACAGCGTCCCATGCTTGACTCTCATCTTGGTGAATTTATGTGAAGAAGGAGATTTGAGAAAGATAATTTATTTTATAAAATCCCAGAATGTATTGTAAACTTTCGTTCTTGAGTTTTTTTTAACTAATACATGTCTATTTTAAGTAATGTCTTGACTGTTAATTCTAGCAACTCCCGTTGGTTTGCTCGTAGCTTTTAAATATTTAATTTGCTCGCAAATTTTTTTATGTTTTCCACTGTTTACTGCAGCTAATTTACTGTTTTGACATGCCGGTGCAACCCCACCCCATCTCGCCCCGCTTTCTCGCTACTGTGACAGATGATGGGAGAGGCAGCAAGTAGTAGTAGTAGTAGTAGCCGCAGCAGCTGCAGTAGCAGTGGCAATACTAGTAGTAGTAGTAGTAATAGCAGCAGCAGCAGCAGTAGTAGTAGCAGCAGTAGTAGGGTGGTTCCATGCGAAGTCAACGAAGGTGACCGAAACCGATTTCTTACAAACTGTGCATGCTAAATGACCTTCATAGTTTTTACCTGACTCTATCTAATATTTGCTGAGTTACGACCATTTGATATTTTCAAAAAAGTGACATTTTTCAGATACTCAATAACTTTGAGAAACTATATCTCAGCTACTATTTGAGCTAGAAATCTCTATTTTTTTTTTATTCTAAAGCATTTAAATAGCTCAATAACTTTTGTTTGGTGTATTTTTTCCTTACAATAAAAGTTAAAATTTGACCTTTGACTGGTCATCGATTTTTTCGAAATTTTGTGCAAATATTGCCCTACTTAGTAACAACACACATACAAAAATTCATATTGGAATCTCAGTAGGAACTATAATTGCAAGGCCTTCTATTAACTATGGTTCATGTTATACAGCCTAATTACAGATGGATATAAAATATTTTTAACTGAACAAGAAAAGTGTTGTGACCCGTTTAAAAAGTATAAAGCACCTGTGAAAAAGGGTTTAAGAACAATAACAGCGGATTTTGCAACAAAATATCCTAAAGCAAGCCTAATTCCTGGACAAAAAATACGTGACTCTTGTACAAAAACTTTGCCCCATTTCAAATTGAACCATCATCGGAAGATACGAGAAATGATACATTAACTACCACTGAAGTGATTTCATCATCGACAGATGTCTTCTCTCAGACCCACCCTCCCCTAGCAGACACCAAGCCTACCCATTCCCATCCGACACAAAAACAAAAAAAGAAAGCTAACACTCGCAAGGAATTTTAAACTCCCTCCCACAAGTCAAAAAAAAAGAAATGTAAAGCTGTCATGCTATACGGATCCAATAACGAATTGATAGATGAGTTTTTTCATGGGTCGAAGTAAAGGAAGTAGGAACTACTGTATTCGGTAACATTGAGGAATGGCACAGGTGTGTGCTCCCAACAAGGGAACAAGAAGAGATAATATATACTAGTGAGCACGGTTACAAGACTTATGGCAGGTTATTGGAAGAAACGGGATTTGATATGCTAGAGGGTTCAGGTTTTAAAAAGTAGCAAATGGGGCTGCTAGTAAGTGGGGCGAGTGGTTCAATTTCCATTTTTTTTTCCATTTTTCATTGTCATACATATTATCATTTTTTTTTCATTGTTATATATCTCACATGTCTTGTATAGTCCTGTCTATGTGCGCCCCTTGTGGGCAGTAAAGAATCAGCTCAGTTTTGCACTTATATTCAGTGAATTAACCGCTTACAAGGAAAATGCAGTGGGTAATTTGTGTTCTTCTTTTCACACAACGAAAGGTTTTGTTATGCTTGTAGTTACAGACTATTTGTTGGATCTCTGACCTATTGGATTTACATGTTTTCAAGTATTACAGTGTAAAGTTTTAGCCACGATGATGTCTACAGAAAGCGAATTAATACCAAAAATTGAAAAAAACTTCTCTAACAGAAGAAAAGACCTCTTCAAAAAACACTTGTTATTCTTTTTGCTGCAACCCATGTGTTGAGTTTCTGGCCTACAGGAATTACGCATGTTTCCAGTTCATTTCCCCTACAATGATATCCACGGAAAGAAAATTGAAACCTAAAAGATGACAAAACGCAATGAGAGAAGAGAAGACCACTTGAAAATGGGGAACTTTATACACACCGCTTCTTTTTAACCCGGAAAGTAACCCCCTTCCTAAGGGATTCCGAAAGTATTCATAATGGATGACAGAATGAATAGGGAAGAAAGAGGAACATTGGCATCACTGTAGATAAGTGCACTTAATCCTGCATTGTTTTTCCGACTATTATTGCAGGTGTTAGAAAGTATTCTCTCCTCTTAAAAATAGTTCACCTGTATCAGTGGGAAGGAAAAATCTTTAATATTAAAAAATATAATTTCGATGTGTATCGGCAGAGTCAATGAACTAATTTTTTTTCACTCAGATGTGTCTACCATCAGGATTCGATTTCCCAGTAAAACAGTCTAACTCCCTTTACTCTTATGCTTTTCAAAACAGGATGAATGTCCAAACTTCCTATTTTTTTTAAAGAAATCTCACGGTATTTCAACTCTGCTATGAACAACAAAAAAATGCTTGTTGCGAAACGGCCAGAAAGAGCCTGTCTCCATGGCAAACATAAATTTTATTTTTTTATGATTGAGACAAAGATCATGCGTATTTGATATCCTCTGGCCATCTTTCTGGTATCTTTCTGAGGGAAAAGAAAGATATGAAAACTGAAAATTACATGGCGCAGAACATTCATAATTCACATGCGAAAGGATAATATAGCCTGAGCGGATATTGAAACTTGCAGCCAGCAGAAAGCAATGGCGTCATCATGCTATCTCAATGTGCTCGAGAACACAAGGGGAAACTGATACTGATTTCGCCTTATTAAATCAATATTAGATATAAAATCTAACTTTCAAGCAAAGTGCTTATCCTGCCTGGATTCTTCGTTTTGTTTTTTAACTTAACTCCACAAACTGATCGAGTTTTAAAGCCCTTCCATCCATTTTTACCCCAGATAACATCCTTAATTGTCGTAGTTTATCTGAAATAAATGGATATATTTGAATAAGTGAAATTTATCATTGTTCATTACGAAATATATTGGCATGTATTACATTTGTTTGATTTAATTTCTATCGTTAAAATAATTCGATAATGCATTTAAATGTATGTTAATTTTAAATAAATATTTGTGATTCTTGGTAATAAGGAGTTAAGTGATACATTTTCCCCCAGAGTCATCCACAGGAGTCTATACTTTCACCTATTCTTTTTCTATTTTGCAAAACCATTTTCTAGCTTTTATGTTTTATTTGATTCAGTCATTAAACTGCAGGCATGCTGGGACACCGCCTTGAATTTTTTCAGTCAAAAAAAAAAAAAAATTTGTTGGTGTGTTGCCTGTTTTACCCTTCTACCTTTTGGTTCCAATTATACGTTTTGCATAGAACTGTCCGCAAATTAGTTTCTTGCTGGATAAATCTAGGAACATTCAGTGCCACAATTCGGCCACATTTCTCTAACATACATTTTGCACTTTTTTTTTTTGCACTGTGTGTGTGTATTGGTTTCCTTTGATGTGGGCAAAAGACTTGAGGTGATTTGTGTCCCTGCACAAGTGACGTCTCGGTATTTTTCCCTCAACAACCGCGTGAAGTTTTGTGCCATGTGTTAGGGTTGTGAAGTCTAGATTGGCTTTGACACTTGGTTGATCCGCTTGCATTAACAACTGCACATCCTATCCTGTAACTGTGGGATATTGTTTTTTTTTTTTTACTTCTTTCAAAGAGAACCGCTGCCACCAACCAACCGGTGTTGATTTCTGGTAGTATTTATTCTTATTCAAAGCACTCTTCGGCCAGGGTAAATGGGGATGAGGATGAGTTCGTCACTCGTTTGGGTGGTTGTTGAGACTTTTGGCCGCTCTTCTGGGGTGAACCTCACTTCGACAGTATTTACCATATTTTACCCCTGGCTATATATCTTTTCCTCTTCCAAATTGGTTGCAAATATTTTTCTATCTGTTGATGTGTTGCCTGTTCTACCCTTCTACCTTATGGTTCTAATTATGTGTTTTGTATAGAACTGTCTGCAAATTAGTTTCTTGCTGGACAAATCTAGGAACATTCAGTGCCACAGTTCGGCCACATTTCTCTAACATACATTTTGCACTTTTTAAATACATTTTTATTTCTAAAAAAACTTCATTTATTTGCCGCATCGCGAAAGTGCTAACAGAGGATTTGCATGGTCCGTTTAACCTTCTTTTTTTTTTTAAATTATGTTGTTGGTGGTGTTAATAATGGTGGTGGGTTTGTTGTTGCTACTAGAAGTGGTAGTGTTTTCCGTGCTATATTGTTGTCACTTTTACAGTTAAGTGGTTCTGTTCGGGAGGTAAGTTGTTCTTTTCAGTGGACGAACTACCCTCGTCCGCCACGTTTCTTTTTTATGCAAAAATTGAGGAGCGTGTTAAGCTAAACAAACTCCAATTTAGCCCTTACGGGCTACAGATGGAGAAAAATTAACCAGCTCCCAAAGGTGCTTATTAGTTTATCTATATAACGATAATAAATGTACAATGTATAGCTTTCTGTAACAATATAGCTAACGGGAGCGGTGTGCAATACCTGTCAACTGACTAACAACACCAATAATAATAATAATGGTTTCAAATTTTGCCATTTGTGGGGAGGGGATGAGTCGATTACGTCGACCCAGTGTTTCACTGGTACTTAATTTATCGACCCCGAAAAGGTCAATGGCAAAGTCGGAATTTGAACTGGGGACGTACAGACGGACGAAATACCGCTAAGCATTTTGCCCGGCGTGCTAACGATTCTACCAGCTTGCTGCCTTGATAATAATAAACTAATTTTTGTACAATCTTAACTGCAATTGAATGAGCAAACGAAAATAGTCAGCAATTGATTTATTCTCATGACCCACAAACTTTCAACTATCAATGTGATGAAATATGTTTCAGCATTTAAT
>NC_068996.1:35924940-35931335 GCF_001194135.2 Octopus bimaculoides | reverse complement strand
ACTTCATTTTTACTCCCTATTTTCTTTCTCTTTTTCTTCCCTCTCTTGTTCTCTCTTTTTTTCTTTCTCGTTCGCTCGCTCTCTTTCGCCCTCTCGTTTTCTCTTCCTCGCGTTTTTCTCGTTTTTTTCCTTTCACTTTCTTTATCTCTACCCCCTCCTTCTCTCTCTTCCTCTCTCACATCCCTCTTACCTCCTTCCCTCCCCTTCTGGCTCGCTCTCTTTCGCCCTCTCGTTTTCTCTCCCTCGCGTTTTTCTCGTTTTTTCTTTCACTTTCTTTATCTTTATTCCCTCCCCGTCTCTCTCTCTCACACATCCCTCTCTCCTCCCTCCCCCACTTGCTTGCTCACTTTCTCTCTCTCGTTTTCTCTCCTCGTTTTCTCTTCCACACGTTTTTCTCGTTTTTTTTCTTTCACTTTCTTTATCTCTATCCCCTCCCCCTCTCCCTCTCCCTCCCTCTCTCTCTCTCTCTCTCTCTCTCACACACATCTCTCTCTCCTCCACCTCTCGCTAGCTCACTTTCTCCCTCTCTTTTCCTCTCCCATTTGTCTTTTGCGTTTCCTCTCTCTCTTTCACGTTGTATCCAGTGACATATTGTTCCACTCCTCCTCTCCTTGCCAAACTAAGAATTCGTTATTACTTACGCTTTTGGTGCATCACTTGGTATGTGTACGCATGATTGAACGCACTTGTGTACGTGTAGTAGTAGTAGTAGTTGCGGTTTTTGTTTTTGATTGCCCCACCCACCAACTCTTTAGGTCATCCCCTGAAGAAGTAATTCTATCCGTCCAAAGGCGTTCCAACCATGAACAAGCCGTCTTCTATTCAGATAGAATTTATCCGGAACATTATTTCGACGTGCTCTTACAGCTGACTGCAGAGCGTTCTCCGTCGGTCGAGACGACGAGCATACGGTTGCACGGTCAACTGACTTCCTACTGATGAAATTAACATTATGTGGCTGAGTATTCCTCTGGTGCGTGTACCCTCAATGTAATTCTCAGTCAGAGAGAATTAACATGACACGAGAGGAGACCTTAGAAATACGGGTACGGTCCAGAGAAGAAAAAAATAAACGAGAATGAAAACTCGATCTCAGAAGTTATACTTTATCGGCTCCGAAAGTAATGAAGGCAAAGCTGACTTCGACGCGATTTGAACTCGTAGCACGGAGAGCCGAAACAAATATTGCGAGGCATTCTGTCCGGCATTCTTATGATGCCCCCAATTCTCCGCCTTATTCTTGTTGTCAGAAGGCAAAGACTCAGAACAGATCCTGCAAGGAACAGTTGTGCTAATCCATCGTTCTCAGGTGAAGTACTTAATTTATCAATCCCGAAAAGACGAACAGCAAAGCTGACTTCGGCAGGATTTGATCTCAGGAAATCAGACTCTATTTTTTTCTTTTCAGATAAAATTTATCCAAAACATTATCTCGACGTGCTCCTACAGTTAAAATGACAGCGGAGAGTTCTTCGATCGAATCATGTTAACTGTAAGATCACGTCAAAATATTGTTATTTTGGATAAATTTTATTTGAATAGAAGACGCCAAGACGTTAGTGTGCTTTATGAGATATTTTGCTATTTCTAGCAAATTGAATGACCACATAGAGCCCTGGCATCCTATCTTTTCCATGCCCCATACCACTGGGAAATGTTTGATTAGTTTTCGCACACCCCTACCAAAGTAATAACCTATTTGAAGATGTAAACATCGATTTTTTAATCACTAGTTTATTTTTATCAAATTGAATCGCATACAGTATTGAGGGCGACTAAAATGAGCTGAGCAAATTTAGCTGGTAACCAGTAAAAATCAATCACAGTTGTGAACATGAAGTTCAGTAATTTCTTGCTCCCTGTTTCTCAAATATGACTATCAAAGCATGGAACTTTATTGCTGATTGTCATCCTCAAGTTTGTCTGTGGATTCAGGAATCTCCTAGATTTTCGTCGTGATTGATAAAGAGAACCAAGTCTAGATTCTCACAAGCACGGAGTCGTTTATTCTGCAGGAAAGATGATGGCCTCAGTTTTGGTGGGACGCAAAAGGCACTTTGTTTATTGACTTTCTTCAAAAGAGCCACGCCATCAATGGAGAGTATTATGCCAACTTGCTGAGGCAGTTATGAAAGGCTATCAAGACCAAACACCCAGGAAAACTGATGAAAGGGGTTTTGTTTCATTAGGATAATGCTCCAGCACACAAGTACTTGCTTTCAATGGCAGCTGTGTGTGATTGTGGCTTTGAACCTGTTGATCACCCTCCCTATTTTCCTGATTAGGCCCATTCTAATTACTGTCTGCTCCTCAACATGAAAAAATACTTGGCTGGGAACCGGTATCGTAGTGATGAAGTCATATCTGCTGCGTATGACTTTTTTGACCAACAGGAAGAATGTTTCTTCAGCAATGGGGTCCAAGCACTGTATCACCAATGAAAAGAGTGTGTGAAGTGCAAGGAGTACTTTGTTGAAAACTAAACCTCATTTGCTCACATTCCATGCGAGTATCTTGGTCAGGCTATGAATTTTACAGCCAATCCTCCTAAGTTATTACAAATGGAATGAAAACGCAATTATAGGTCGCTAGTTTCTCTTTTTTTATTTTTCTTTACTTGTTTCAGTCATTTGATTGTGGCCATGATGGAGTACCATCTTGAAGGATTTTAGTCGAACAAATCGTCCCGAGGACTTACTTTTTAAGCCTTAGTACTTATTCAATCGGTTTCTTTTGCTGAACTGCTGAGTTACGGGGATATAAACACACCAACACTGGTTTTCAAGCGGTGATGGGGGAGAAAGACACACAGACATATATATATATGTGTGTGTGTGTGTGTGTGTGTGCGACGGGTTTCATTCAGTTTCCGTCTAACCGAATCCACTCACAAGATTTTAATATACACTTGTCCAAGGTGCCACGCAGTGGGACTGAACCCAGAACCATGTGGTTGGAAAGCAAGCTTCTTACCACACAGTCACGCCTGTTCATAATATCTTGAGCTTTAAATCTTCACAGATAGAACAAGGGCACTCAGAGAGAACAAACCTCTGCCAAGGCAACACCAACGCCCTCTCAATGATTAGCCAGAGATGATTTCTAAAATGAGAATATCTGAAATAAACTCAATTGCTCTCACAAATGAGAATACTAAAAATGAACTCTCAAAAATTAAGTAAAAAAAAACAAAAGAAAAGAACGGAAAAATAATTCAGAATCCTTGTCTGGTACCTGATCGATCCCAATGGAATGTGAAGGTGGGTGTGCGGGCCGTGTTTGTAATGCTGTGTGTGTCGTCTACAGTGGGTACAGGGACAGTTTTCTCTATGAAGGCCATTTTTAGTCTATCCACTGATATAGTGTCATTACGACCATTAAGGTCTATAGTGAAAAATTTATCCGTGCGTGAAAGAAAACAGAAAGGACCTGCGTACGGTGCTGTTAACAGGTTTAACAACAACATTGTGCACAAAAACGTGAGTCCAAGAAGTAAAGCTTCCTTCAAGACAGAGCTAGAAATGCAATTGTCAAGTAGGTAAGAGGTTTTAAACAGGAGTGATATATTAAAAAATTGGTAAAACTAAATATTGTCAAGGATAAATTAAATTTATTACTGTTACTGAATATGTTAGTGTTATTTAATTACTGAATGGTTTTGCTGTCATTTGTTTGTGCAGTTTGATTTCTTGATCCAACAGTTTCTACTAAGGTAGAGACGCGAGTAAAATTAATAGAGAAACGAAAATAAAACTTTGGAAACAGCAACGCCGCCATAACTTACGTAGAAACCAGAGTGTTTTCAAGGGAGATAATCAGAGAAAGCCTTGAAAGGTAATACTTCAAGTAAAGTAGATATAACAAATAATCCAGAATCCTTGTCCGGTACCGGATCAATCCCAAAATCTAATCAGTTTGTGCCAGTCACGAGGCCAAGCATCCCTGAAAGTTTTATCTGAATCCATCCAGCGGTTCTTGAGATATTTTGTCCACGGACAAACAAACTAACAAACAGACAAACAGACAAGACTGAAAACAATACCTCCGCTTTCGCTAAGGTGGAGGTAATAATAAAGTTCTTGGCGTGTTGTATAGAATAGTTAATAATTTTATTCTGAAAAGCACTTTTAATGAAATATATTCTTATCCTTTCTGTTGAATCCCCTGAGGCTATGGGCAGTACCGTTTGGAAATCCCTTATGTAGAGATTCCTCGTTGGTTGAAGCGCGAGCACGAGTGTATTTGCTTAATAGGCGAAGAAATATGTTTTGGAAATATCTTTCAACAGAGAGGAAATGTACCATTGTAGATGCCATAGCAACGATGTCTTATGGGAATGATCTTGTCAAGCGTTTTCTCTTTCTTAACACAATTTATATTATTAGATTTAACAGTATCAAAATAACTTTGAATAAAAATGGAATTAGGTCAGATGCACGAAGGTATTTTAGTGCTGCCAAGCTATTCATACACACACACATATATCCATCAACGTGTTTTTGTTTTTATCGTTGCTGTTGCTGCTATGTTCCTCTTTCCCTAATACTCTGGAAGCAGCTTTTGGGCTGACGTGTACAATTCAGGCTTCCACTTTACTTTTATCCTCCATTTTAGCCCTTGGTTCTGTGATACAAACTTCCTATTTTAAAGTGATCTAAATTAACACCTTCCATCAAAATCTCATGTTAAATTTATTTCAAACACCAGCTTTACCCTTTGGCTGTCCTATGCGTCGCATATGATACATAGGACATACTTCCAAAGTGTCTGTGCATGCATCATATATGATATATATTCTCAGCTTTTTTTTTTTTTTTTTTTTTTTTTTTTTTTTTTTTTTTTTTTTTTTCAACCACCAGAGTAATTGGAAAGCGGTCCTTGCCTTGTTTATTCTCGTCTTAATGTCTTCGTCGGTGCCGCCTGAGAACGTTATCTTACTACCTAAATACGTAAATTCGGCTACATCCTCTAGTTCACCGGTTTCTAGTTTAATACGTTCACTGTATGGAGTGCAAGTGTAATTTCAATAAAGAACAAAATAAGAATTTTTAACACTAATGTAAAAGCGGTGTTATTGTATAAGGCTGAGACATGGAGAACAACAGTTAAGTCAAATAAGCAAATACAATCATTCATCAACAGATGCTTGCGTAGTATACTTAAAATCAGATGGCCCGAACACATAAGCAATATGGAGCTATGGCAAAGAACGAATCAAGTTCCGATTAGAGAGCAAATATTTAAGAAAAAGTGGAAGTGGATTGGTAGCACAATTAAAAAGGACACACCAAATGTAGCGAAAAGCGCTTTACATTGGAATCCGGATGGATATAGAAAGAGGGGTAGGCCTAAGAACTCGTGGCGTAGATCAACACAAAAGGAACTAGAGAAAGGGGGACATTCATGGCAGAGTATAAAGTACAGAAGTAAAAAATTATGCGACATGGAATTCAATTATAAGTGGCCTATACTCCGCGTTGGAGGGCAAGAAAGAAAGAAAGAAAGAAAGAAAGAAAGAGTAATTGGAAACTAATAAAAAGAAAGCTTAACATAACCAAGAACTTATGAAACCAGGGCTAAGTAAAAGTCTGAAAACATGCATGGACATTTAGGACAAACTTGTGAAAATACTTTGGACAAGCAAAGTGTTAATAATCCTTTCAGCCATAAGGCCTGAAATTTTGGGGGAGGAGACAAGTCGATTACATCGACCCCATTGTTTCCCTGGCACTTAAAAGGATGAAAGGCAAAGTCAACCTCGGCGGAATTTGAACTCAGGACATAACTTTCTGCCATTAGGTGTGAAGGGTGCCACAAAGACTATATGGGGCAAACTAGTCTTACCCTAAGAGATTGGATGACAGTCCACTGTCAAAAACTAAGGGATCTCACTGCAAGACAGATGCCACTTAGTGGCCATTTAGTTCTCTGTGCACAAAATAAGTCCCCCAAATTCCTAGTTTTCCCACAAAATAAGTCACCCAAATTCCTAGTTTTCCCACTGTCCAGACAGCACCACTGACCAAACACGGATAAATAAGGAAAATATCCTTATTCAAAAATACAGATCACAACTCAACATACTCTAACATCTCAAAAAATATACTTGGACTGCCGACGCATAAACACAATACCCCTACCCCTTAAGTACACATCCACAACAAACACACACAGAAGTATAAAATCCCCACACATACATATCCATAGACATACGCACAAGCACAATATCCCCACAATATCACAGACACGCATACATAGACACACATCCATAAACACATACATGCACACACACACACCGCCCTGACAATTACAAGACACACTCACACAAATACACCCACACATACACAGATACACACACAAACACACACAAATACAACACAACCCACCCACCCACC
>NC_068996.1:35917279-35924615 GCF_001194135.2 Octopus bimaculoides | reverse complement strand
CCATTTCATTCCACAAATTATGTAAATGCTTTCCCCCACCAACCAACCTCCCACATTGTTTCTAAAAATAGCAACCATTCTTGCCAAACACACATACAAAACTGGAGATGAAGAAAAAAGGTTGGCCATTCCTCCAAAATTCTGTATAAATATTTAAATATGATTTCTGATGAAGTTTTGACTAAGCAATACACGCTTTCTCCTATCAAATACTGTCTACAAATTCTTTCAGTATATATGTTTCTATACAATCATGATTTTTGATGAACTTATAAATAATTATGAATTTATTTTACTACCTATTTTGAACACTTTTATGTAAACTATTTAAACGCAAAGCCCCTCTTAACATTTTCTTATCATTGGCAAAGATATCACACTTTATCACATTCAAGAATATAAACATGTTTTTTAAGCACAGTACATGCGGAGTCAAACAGAAACACTACCTTTCACCAGCACACCAGGTGAGCCACAGTGTTCTCTCTCCCTAGCGTGCAGCTTCCTGTCTCGGACATGTGAGCATGCGCACAACAACCAAACACGGCATCGCTGGAACTGCGAAGTACACAGTTCTATACAAGGATTTTTTTTCTTTCATAAACTAGGGAATGGGTACTGACATTAAGCTTAAGGATTATATAATGTACAACTATAAAGAAAGAATTAAAGAAAAAAGGACTCGTAATATTGAATGTTATCGATAATATCGAGTGGAAATAAGGGGTGCTGCAATTCTGCAGTGCCTATACACGAGCCGCCACTGCTAGAAACACTGTGAATAATTTTGTCCGTCGCTCTAACAAGTTTGCCTGTCCATGCCGTCTTTAACCTTTAAACGGTGAATATCACCAACTGAAGTCTCAAAAATTATATTTGGATGTAGCCATCATCGAAGGAAAATAAATATTTTATGACGTTCTTCAAAAGATTGTAAATTTTATTGAGTGAGAGACTATCATAGCTTTTGTACTTATTTCAAGTGAAAATAAGTATTAAAAAATGACCCTCAAATAAAAGTTTTTTATTCTTATTTATTATTATTATTATTATTATTATTATTATTATTATTATCTTTTTTGTCCATATGGCACACACATTCATACAACCCTTTCCTGTTGTTTAAGGGTTAATTATTGTATTTATGTTTTAGTTTGGTTTCGATTAACCCAGGGGTCCATTTAAGATTTTGCTATTAAAATTTATCTGCCATGATTTGGCTATACTTCTACAATACACAAAATATTTCAACAATTTTGTTTTATACAATTCCTAATAATATTTAATTATCTAAATATAATATGAAAATTTTTTTTAACATCGAGTGGTTAGAAAAACCCGTCCGAGTGAAATAGGAATTAAAGGGGTCCATAGTTTTTTTTTAAATGGTTGAGAACCATTGGATCGTCCCTGAAATGATATAAACACATGCTTCAGGCCTGTGTTTATACCACTCAGGGTGTATGTTACTTAGAATGTATGAAGCAAGGATTAAGTAAAACATGCTTGGACAAGCAAAGAGTTAATAATGGCAGTTAATTTACTAGATTAATCATTATCTAAAGCAGGTACCACAGATATTTTTCCCAGTGTCGGATTTCTTACAGTCAAAATTTACAGACCCGTGATTCTCTGAACTCTGAGGTCAAATCCTGCCGAAGTCATCTTTGCCTTTCATCTTTTCAGGATCGATAAATTAAGCACTCCACCTGGGGCAGATGAATTAGCACATCTTGTTAGAGGTTCGGGCAAGATGCCATGTAGTGTTTGTTCTGAGTTTGTGCGTTCTGACAAGACATGTGACGACATTGGTAATCTGTATTGATGGCCTTTTCTTCACATGAACATTGGCGGCTGTACAGAGAAGGAAGACTTGCATAAATGGACATCTGCTAGCCTTTCTCAAAAAGGCCTTGTTCCGAAAATGTAGATGTTTAGGCGCATGTGTGTATCCATGTGTAGATTGCATATGTAGATAGATGCATATACTGATAAACGTATAGATGCAGGTGAAGATATATATATACAAGATACAAGTTTATATATATGTGCATATACGTATAGAAGAATGTGTAGAAACGTGTAGACACAGGCGTGACCGTGTGGTAAGAAGCTTGCTTCCCAGCCACATGGTTCAGAGTTCAGTCCCATTGCATGGCACCTTGGGCAAGTATCTTCTGCTATAACCTCGGGCCGACCAAAGCCTTATGAGTGGATTTGGTAGACGGAAACTGATAGAAGCCCGTCGTATATATGTGTGTATGTGTGTGTGTGTGTGTTTGTCTTCCATCACCGCTTGACAACTGGTGTTGGAGTGTTTACGTCTCCATAATTCAGCGGTTTGACAAAAGGCCCTGATGGAATTTTAAAAAATCTTGGGGTCGATTTGTTCGACTAAAACTCTTCAATGAGGTGCCCCAGCATGGCTGCAGTCAAATGACTGAAACAACTAAAAGACAAAAAAAAATAAATAAAAGATACATGTGTAGATGCATGTCGATAAATACATGTTTAGATGTCACATGTAGAGAGATACAGGTATGGGAGCATATGCAGATTAGATACGTGTGTGGATGCACATGCGGGTGCATGGTCAACACAAACTGACCGATGCCTCAAAATAATTCATAATGTAATAAAGGAATTTAAAAAGAAATATAAATTAAAAAAAGAAAAGGAATATAAATTTGCATTTTCTCATAGACCAAAGTACATATCTTTTATTTTTGATCTGTTTCAGTTATTAGACTGCAGCCATACGGGGGCACCACCTTTGAAGAATTTTTCAGTCGAATGAATCGATCCCAATATTTTCTCTTTGTTTTTACAAGTCTGTTACTTACTCTATCGGTCACGTTTGCCGAACTTCTAAGTTACGGGAAAATTAACGCAACAACACAAGTTGATAAACGCAGACACGAACACACACACACACACACACACACACACACACACACACACACACACACACACACACACACACACACAAACACACACACATATACAACGAACTTCTTTCAGTTTCCGTCTACCAAATCCACTCACAAGGCTTTGGTCGGTCCGAGGCTGTAGAAGAAGACACTTGCCCAAGGTGCCACGCAGTGGGACTGAACCCGATTATTTACATATATCAATTAGTGTTATATAAAATCTAAAAACTAATATACAAATCAATCTCGGTAGCTTGTCTAGTTTGGGGAATGTTCTGGAAGAAATGTGAATTGTGTATCTGTTATTTCACGTTCAGCTCTCATATCTTCTTATCATTTTGGACAAAATGAGGTTTACTGTGTTGATGGGTCACCATTGTTTAGGGCTTTAGGGTGGAGGTTGGCACACAACCCCGCTCCGAGTACACATCTCTAGATATTGTTATACTCACAAACAAGTCTTGTTGCCGACTCCACTCATGTGTAGTGTGCTCATTGACGAAATGCATTCTTACTGTGATCATTCCAAGTATTTTAAGTTTATCTAAAACTACATTGCTTAATGAGTTACTTCTTTTTCCAGAGATTATTGAATACGATTTGAGTGAGATTTCGTTGCTATTCCTAACACCTTAAGCGACTATACAGATGTAAGGTTTCCAGATGTGTGGTCTTTAACTCGTTCTCACGTGATGGAAATCAACTTCACCTTCCCTTCTCAGCACTATTTTCTTCCCGTCCAAGAATTACATCTAAAGGCTTCGTTCGATACCAGCATACAGAAAGCTTGTGGAAACATTCAAAAGCCAACAGATGAATTTTATGGTAAATTAGGAATTATATTTATTTCTTTACTCATTATATATATTTGTTCAATGTATTTATATTCTACAGTACAAATTCGCTTTAAAGAATATTTTCCCAGTAACTTTTGCATGATTCTGAAGTACGTTATCTTTCTTATCAGTTTGTTCAGTGGAAACCGTCTAACTGCCGCGAGATTTCAAGGTTAAAATTCTTACGACTTGATTAGAAGAATCTGACTTATTCAAAATCTGCTCAATAAATAATTCAACACCCTTGAGAAAAAATAAAGAAGTAGAATTTAAAAGTACATACACACACACTTGCACACGCACACACACACACACACTTACATACGCACGCACACACACACACACACACATACATGTACGTACATACATACATACATACATGGATACATACATAATGGATACATACATACATACATACATGCATACATACATACATGCATACATACATACATACATGCATATATACATACATACATACATACATACATACATACATACATACATATGTGTATATGCATGCAATACACATTATATATAATTTAAAAATAAATGCTTCCACACGCATTATATGTGCGTTTATGTATATTTATAACGAGAGATATATTATATTATATTATATTATATACTGTTCATGTGTGTATTATGTGCTTATGTGGGTATATAAACAGTAGTGGCCAAAATTAGAGAACGAATGTAAAAAATGAAGATATTTACATTTCTGCTTCATTTTTCCGAATGAGATTTTTACTGTATATACTTTAAAGCATGTTCATTCTTTACAATAACTTTTGTAGGAAGTGATTAATAACTAAATAATTTATAATAGAAAAAATGTTTATTTGAAAAATACAAGATGGACAAAATGAAAGAACGTATGACATAAAATTCAAGAAAGCAAAACTTTGCCAGAAATTTTTACAGTTCACATCAATATATTAATGTGTACATTCCTTTATTTTTAAGGACTTCAGCACATCTCCGTCCACAGGATTTGACCAATTTCTCACATTCTTCCAAAAGTTTTTCCTAGAACATCGTAACATTCGGAGGTCGGTGCTCGCTGATCTTATCACCAAGTATCTTTCATAAGTTTTCAATGGGATTAAGGTCAGGACTCTGAGCTGGCCAATGCATTACAGTAATATTTTTCAACTTCAAACACCTTCTTAACTATTTTTGCACTGTAACATGGCGCATTGTCCTGCATAAAGATTGGCTGACGAGTTGGAGATGACCTCATAGCTGGCACAACATGCCGCTGAGCGATGTTTTTGTATATGGCTGCATTGACATTATCAAGAATCCAGATCAAAGACCCAAAACCTGCTGCAGAAATCTTTCTTAACACTTTTAAACACCCACCTCCAAACTTCACTGATTTCTTCTAGCATCTAGGGAACAATCTTTCAATTTTATGACGTCTCACGTATCGTCTACCACCGGAGCCAACCAAATTGAACTTGCTTTCGTCAGTGAAGAACACACGCGAACAGTTGTCGTCCGTCTAAAGTACGTGCTCATTGGCAAAGACTAACCTCACTTTTCGGTTCTTCATACTGACAATAGGTTTAATGGCAGGGAAATAGGCATGCAGTCCAACTTCCTTCAAACGACAAGTCACAGTCTTCCGAGATACATTCATTCTAAAATCACAATTTACTTCCTGCAGTAGTACTGAAACGATCTCTTAACGACAGCCTCTGAATCACACACTTATTTTCTGTGACCTCCCTCGTATTTCGAATGACTCAAACGAGCTTGTTTCTTCATAAAGCTTGAGTTTTCTTGAAACAACACTCTCTGACCTATTAATGTCTTTGGCGGTAGCAGAAATTGCTATTCCTTCTTTTTACAATGTGATCACTCGCTTCCTGAGCCTTTCATCAACTTTACGTCGGTTTACCATGGTTGTTAATTCACTGTTGTTCAGTATAAATATTCATACTGTTAGGTCAACTTAGTTTGCATCGGTCGGAGTGTTGCTAGATTTTACTTCTTGAATTTTACACCATACGTTCTTTCATTTTGTCCATCTTGTATTTTTCAAATAAATATTTTCTCTATTATAAATCATTTAGTTATTAATCACTTCCTACAAAATTTATTGAAAATAATCAACACACTTTAAAGTATATACAGTAAAAATCTCATTCGGAAAAAAAAAGGAGAAATGTAAATATCAGGTCATTAAGAATGAAATGTCAGATTTTCTTATACACCAAGTTTGACAGTCGTTAAATCTAATGTTTTATCCTGACAGTTCTTTGTCTTACAACATTGAAGAGTTACATCATCACTTTTCGAAATGCACTTCATGGTGTCTGATTATATTGTGAGTTTTCTCTTGTAAATCAATTTTTGTGAACCCATAGATAGATCAAAAATTCCTGTTGTCTATGAATATGAGTTCCGTCGTGGAACTAATGCATCCCAAACAGCTCGAAACATCAATGAGGGTGTTTGGTGAAGATGTGGCGAATGAGTGCGCTGTACATCGATGGTTTGAGAAGTTCCGGTCTGATGACTTTACTCTGAGCTGGAAACTGTAGTGGAAGTGAATACATCTCAAACGACGCGTGAGTTAGCAGCAAGGTTTGATGTTCCGATTCTAACTGTATTGGACCATCTGGAACAAATCTGCAAGGTAAAGAAGCTGACAAGTGGATATCACACGAACTGGACGAGCATCAAATGATACGTCTTCTTGAAACTTGCTGTTCTTTGCTGTCACGGCATAAAAGCGAACCATTTTTACATCGTATTGTTACGTGTGATGAAAAATGGATTCTTTTCAACAATAGCAAGCGTTCTGCACGGTGGTTGGATAGAGACGAAATACCAAAACACAATCCGAAAAAGAATATTCACCAAAGAAAGCTAATAGCGTGTGTTTTGTGGTCCAGCGCTGGTGTCATCCACTACAGCTTCATGTGATCTGGTAAGTCAATTACAGCAGATGTACACATCAACCAATTGATTGAAATAATGAGTGAACTTGCAATTAAACAAGTGAAATTGGTCAATAGAGACAGGCCAATTCTCTTGCAAGACAATGCTTGACCACATGTTGCACAAAGAACGCTGATCAAGTTTACAGGAACCGTATTTAGAAGTACTCTGTCACCCACCATATTCACCAGACCTTGCACCAACTATCACGTTTTCCAGGCTTTAGACAACTTTTTGCAAGAAAAAAAACTTCAAATCTGAAGAAGATGCAAAAACAAACAGCCTTTCGTGATTTCATCACCTCTTGCTCTCCAGAATTCTTTGCTACCGGCATAAATAAGCTACTGATAAAATGGCAAAATTGTATTCATAATTGAGGTGCATACTTTGATTAACTGCATTGCTTTTTGTTGAGATGAAGTAAAATAAACTTTCAGTTCAAAATCAGACATTTCATTCTTAATAATTTGGTATCATTAAATTCTATTTTCGTTCACTAATTTTGGTCACTACTATATATATAAAGAATTTGTTAATTTAGATAACAATATCCAAATACTAAGAAGGACCTCAATACTGGTGTTGAGTCAAATATACTAAACATAAATAAGTTGATTATAG
>NC_068996.1:35913051-35915411 GCF_001194135.2 Octopus bimaculoides | reverse complement strand
GGCGTGTAATGGTGGAAGTGGTGGTAGTGATGGTGGTGGCGGTGGTGACGGCGGTGGTGACGGCGGTGGTGGTGGTGGCGGTGGTGGTGGTGGTGGTGACGGTGGTGTCATCTGCAAAGCAGGGTGCATAGCTGAAAAGTGACAGCAGTTAATGGAGAGAGAAAGATAAATGTGGGAGATTTACAACAACGCGACGAATACGGCGATGATGATAATGAGGAAGACTAGGATGATGACGACGACGACGACGACTTTGGTGATGGTAGTCACGACGACAGCGACTATGATGACGATGGTGGTGGTGGTGGTGGAGGTGGTAGTAACAATAAAGATGATGATAATGATGACGACAACAGCGACTTTGGCGGTGGTGATGATGATGATGATAATGGTGACGATGATGATGATTATGGTGATGATGGTGATATCTTTTGCCACAGTAATATCGGATGAAGACAGGTTACACGTAGTGTGGTGGTTTACATAAGCTCGAAAATGAAATGGAAACGGGAAAAGAAGGAATGAGGTTAAAAACTATACGTGACGACGAACACGGCGTCGACGACGCCATGGCAACGACGATGCCATGGCAACGACGATGCCACGACGTCCACGAAGCCACCTTGACGGCGGTGTCACGACGTCACGGCGGCGACGACGTCACGGCGGCGACGACGCCATAGCAGCGACGACGTCCACAGCAGCGACGACGTCACGGCAGGGACGACATCGTTGGTTATAATGATGATGATGGTGTCAACGAAAACATGGACACAACAAAAAGGCATACATGTACCCGCACATTGGTGCGGGCGCTATTTGCGGCAAGATCTACTTATTTAAGTGTTTTTAGTACTTTATTCATGAGCAATCACGTCACTCGAACCGTTGTCCATTCGCTAAGTAGGCATGGCTGTGTGGTATGAAGTTTGCTTAACAACGACACGGTTCCGGGTTCAATCTTACTGTACGGCATCTTGAGCAAGCATCTTCTACTACAACCCCGTCTCAACGAAAGCCCTTTGAAGAATTTGGTAAACAGAAACTGAAAGAAGCCCATCGTGTATGTATGTGTGCGTGTGTATGTCTGTGTGTGTGAGCGTGTTGGTGCCTGTATTTGCCCTCCCCACTCCCACGACTTGATAACCGGTGTCGGTGTGTTTACGTCCTCGTAGTGTAGCGGTTCGGCAAAAAGAAGCCGATTGAATAGGTATCAGTTTTTTTTTTTTTTTGTTTTAAAGAAAGAGAAAAACGTTAAATACTAGTTGGTTCAACTAAAAATAGAATTCAAAGCGGTGCCCCAGCATGGCCGCAGTCTAATTACCGAAACAAGTAGAAGATAAGACAGTTCTTTATTTAAGAGATGGCCCACGGGCATATGCCGTAGTGGATAAGAGCGCGGGCTACTAATCCCAAGATTCCGAGTTCGATTCCAGACAGTGACCTGAATAATAAGTGTTTCAGTGAAAGTATCTGAGTCAAGGTATTTATGTTATTTCGTTTTACTTTAACCTCTCATTGAGCTGCCAACATTGTATCATTTGTACAACAACTTCGTTAGTGATTCGCATCAGTGTTGAAATTATAATTTCTAATATTTATTCCGCATATCAGGAATATTTGAGTTAACATACGTAATAAATTTATTCGTATTAACATACAAAACTATTCATGTTTTTGTTTCTTTGTTTTTTCTTTCTTATAAATTATCAACGTCTTTTCTGTTTCCTTGGTTGAAAGTCGAACACATCGGCCATTTTTCTTTGGAAGTTGATTGGGTCGTTTGCTTCCAAGAAAAATTTGGAGACTGTAAAAAATCTTTCGGCTCTATCAAACATCCAAAAGAATGCTGTCAACGTCAAATGGAATAATTAGTCTAGTTTTATGTTATTTCAAGATACGTTACGACCAGCATTCTCAAACAACGATAACATTTCCTTGAAAGAAATTAACTTATAAATTATTCTCTGTGACACACGTATCCAGTTATCGTTTCTTTAAATACTTGTTTTGCCTTCTTATCGTCATATCACGTGTGAAAAGACGATTTCATTTACATAATTTATTTTGGCGCAGGCGTAGCAGCGTGGCCAAGAAGCTTGCTCCCCAACAATGTCGTCTTGCTTTCAGTCCCACTGCGTGGCACCTAGAGAAAATGTCTTCTACTATAGCCCCGAGCCGACCAAAGCCTTATGAGAGGATTTAGTAGACGGAAACTAAAAGAAGCCTGCCATCTGTGTGTGTGTGTTTCTCCCCTGCTACCGCTTGACAACAGCTATCGGTTTTACGTTCTTCCTCGTAATTTAGTGGTTTGCCAAAAAAAGGAGACTGGTTGAATAAATAGTACCGAGCTTTTAAAA
>NC_068996.1:35909051-35912195 GCF_001194135.2 Octopus bimaculoides | reverse complement strand
CGACCTGGTCGTATTTCGGTAATTTCACCTCAATAGACGTCATTGATTGGTTGAAATTACCGAAATACGATGACTTTAACACGAAATAACTTCGAAAATGAAGAATTTTCTTAAAAACGCCAAGAGTAAATGATGTTTTAAATGACACATTCTACCAATATACGAAATTTGAAAGTGTTTAGTTACAAAAAAATTTTTTTTCTATGTGCCAGCCAAAAGGAAAAGATCCTAGTTCTATATTTGTCCTAATCCAACCGTAACCAACACAATACTTTATTAACACATATCTTTTATAAAAGACTTCACTAGCCAAGTATATACTTCTTCAAGGATGATTTAAGGAATTTTTACTGCTATTTCTTGCATGTTAAGTTTGCACAGAAATTCACTCAATGGTTTAACATGTTTTAGTTTTAGTTGAAAAGATAATAATTTTTCATTCAATACATTTGAATTATAGGGCGGTAAGCTGGCAGAATTGTTAGCATGCCGGGCGAAATGCTTAGCGGCATTTCGTCTGTCTTTGTGTTCTGAGTTCCGCCGACGTAGACTTTGTCTTACATCCTTTCGGAATCGATTAAATAAGTACCAGTTACGCAGTGGGGTCGATTTGATCGACTGAATCCCTTTGTCTGTCCTTGTTTGTCCCCTCTATGTTTAGCTTTCTGTGGGCAATAAAGAAACAAATATATTTGAATTATGTCGTGTTCTTTTTTCTTTTTCTTCTTTAAAGAAATAATTTGCTGCTGGAGATTGTTTTATGGCGTATCCAACATGTTCATTTTGTGAGTAATTGTTCTCTGCACAGCACAAAACATTAAAATATACTTTCATATGATTGTAGATCAACTGCTTTCTTAATGTATAATTTTGAACAAGAACAGACCCAATAATTTAGCATTGAAATAATCGCAACAACATCAACAAAAGTAACAACAATCCAGAAAAATGGCGATTACTTTGTTCTGTCGGGTCGTCGTGGTAAGAATATTGATTAAACTCAAAAGCACCAAATTTTGCTATAATTTTCATCTCCAGGAGAAACACTAGCACCACCTCATCATAAGACTCCAGTACAACACCACCAATGATTATTGACTCTAAACTTTGACGTTGTTGTTATTGACGTCGTCATCATCGTCGTCGTCGTTATTGTTGCTTGACCCCCAGCTCAGATCTGATCGGGCATAGGCTTTGTTTAATAAACCGCGATCACAGTGTCAACAATAACATTCACACATACAATACCTAAAACGCAAATCAATACATTTTGCGAGCTTGACAAGCAAAGTGGAAGTTCTGGACAATGTCCCGAAAGTTTTGGCGTCGATTTGCACGTTAATGAGATCTTTCGAGACCTAAGTAGAAAAAATCGAGAACTTAGACGAAACCGGCAGTCAAGTCCAGAAGCTAACGCTGTCATTCAACAGTAACTGGTTGACCGAAAATTTTTGACATGTCTGGGAATATTTCTGGGGTGGTTTTAAGTTCTGTCTATAGGAGCTAGATATTTACGTTATCCAGTGGAATCACATGCACATCAAGAGAACCATTTTTTCTGCTCCTAATATTTCAGTTCTCGAGCCCTTACTATTAGGTTGTCTCCCATGAAATGTCGTATTTCAAATGGGATTCTTATGAGTCATCTATAAATGGATTTTTAATGAGTTTCTATGTATATGCTTGTGTTTACTCACTCTTTTTTTTCTAGATAATACTATTATTCAAAATTGCTACCAACAGCTCTTATGACAATGTTGACAACTGGAACAATACCGAGTGATTTTCTTGTACGAATACAAGTTGCGTCACTCTGCCACCGAAGCTCTACGAAACAACAAGCGGGATTTTGGTAACGATTCTGTTAACATTAGAACTGTTCAGAGATGGTTCCAAAGATTTCATTCAGGAAATGAAAGCCTTCAAATGAACCAAGAGGGAGACCAAAATCAGTTATTCGGCATGATGAATGGAATGTTTTGGTTAAATTGAAATCCGAGAACAACGGTCCGAAAAATCGAACCAGAGCTCTAGATATCTCCCGCAACTGCTTCTCGACACTTGAAGAAAATTGGAAAAGTCAAAAAAATGGATAGGTTTGTTCTCCATCGGCTTAATGAGATTCAAAGAAACAGATGCCTTACAGTGTGTTCCATGTTGATTTCTCAGTTGGAAAGAGAACTATTTTTGTATCGACTAATTACGTGAGATGAGGAATGGATACTCTTTGATAACCAGCAAGAGGACAGGACATTGGTTAGATGCAGGAGAGTCACCAAAACACTACCCAAAACGACCATTGCACCCTAAAAAGTTGATGGTCACTGTATGGAGGTCAACAAAGAGGGTTATTCATTATTCATTTTTGCAACAAGGAAAAACTGTAACAGCAACATATTATTGTCAGCAAATTGATTGTATGCATGAAAAATTAAAAAAGAAGCAACATAAATTAGTGAATAGAGATGGCCCAATTTTGCTTCATGATAATGCACGGCCTCACACTTCTCAAGCTACGGTCCACAAGCTGCAAAGCCTGAATTATGACATTTTGGCACATCCTCCTTATTCTCCTGATATCTCTCCTACTGATTATCACATATTTAAACACTTCAAGCTTGCTATACGCAATAAAGCATTCTTAAATAGAGAAGAGGTAACTGAAGCATTCGAATAGTTTATCAGTGTGCATAAGATGACAAATTCTTTGAAGATGGAATTCATGCCTTAGAGGAACGTTGGATGAAGGTCATAAATGAACAAGATCATATTTTGATTAAATAAATAAATATTCTAAAACTTAAAAACAGTTTTAATGTTTCCTTTTTCAAATGCGATATTTCATGTGAGACAACCTAATAGAAAATACTGGTGTTCATTTCACCGGTTATCCGAATCATCAGCGGCAGTTAGGTGAGAGAGAGAGGGGGGAGAGAGGGGAGGGAAAGAGAGAGAGAGAGGGAGGGAAAGAGAGAGAGGGAGGGAAAGAGAGAGAGAGAGGGAAAGAGAGAGAGAGAGAGAGATGCACGATCTGGCACTATATGAAAAATTGACAACTTTGTGAGGTTCATACAGAAACCGGCTAGTTTTACCCAAACGAAACGATGCAGGTCGACTGTCTTATATATTACCGGAAATAATTAT
>NC_068996.1:35901420-35907269 GCF_001194135.2 Octopus bimaculoides | reverse complement strand
ACTCGTACCTTGGACGGTTTAAGTTGCTTTGGTGGTATTCTTTTCACCAAATGATTAAACTACCGAGAAGGCCTATGAGTAGCACGGCAATCTATGTTTCCGATTAACCTAGGAACGGAAAATCAAATTGAAGGCTGGTTATTCTGCAGGTCGTTGCACTTTAATGACCATGGAGCATATAACTTTGCAAACGATGCAAAGTAGAGCTACAGAAGTGTTTTGGGAGTAGATCACGGATAATGACTACAAAATGTAGTTGTTTTACATGAAAGCAAGATTTCTTGGCAGAAACAGCCTCATAAATGGTGTAAGGAAATTGAAGGAAGACGTTGAAACTTCCCCTCTGCGAGTTTTTATTCTTTTTCAACTGCAAAGGGAGCTATTTTGTCGGAGAGATAAGCTAACAAAATTCCCTTTATTCTGTCTTTCCACATAGCTTGCGCATAAACTAACAGCGAATACTGCATAAATTTAAATTGGTATGGAGCTTTCTGAAAGTTACGTATATCTTTCATTAGTGGAAGCCAAACTCTTATTTAAAGGTTGATTCTTTTGGACGAATAATATGTGATTGTTTTTTAAAAAGTCTAGAACGACAATACTAAAACGTATTTGAAACAATGGACAACAGTCGAAATATCATAATGGATGGGTAAATAAGCATACTTAGACTAATACAACACATTGATAGGTAAACAAAAGTATCAACAAATAGAAGAGAGGGAAGGAAACATCACCTTTCAAATAACTCAGAATAGGTAAAGGTAAGCTTGCCAAAGTTTAATGCAGTTTAAGATTGTTTGGTATTGGATATTCAATTTAATCACCGTGGCAAGTGGGCAGTCGAAATAAATAAATAAATAAATAGACAAAATCATTTCACTTTCATAAAATGATTTAAAACGTATGGAAGACCCTACATAAAAAAAATCTGTGTCCATTTAGGTCCATTTATGCGGGAGCTCTGGGCAAAATGTTTAGTGCATGACCATCCTTGAGACATTAGTAATGTGCGTAAAGTTTGGTGAAAATCGGTTGAGAATTGTGGAAGTGTATGCGTTCAGTGTTCCTAATCAATTTAATCACCGTCGCTGGTGGGCAGTGGAAATAAATAAATAGACGAAATCCTTTCACTTTTATAAAAAGATTAAGAAAGTATGGAAGACCCTACAGATTATAAAACAGCTGATTAATGCAAATGAAGAGGAATCATCTATTGTTGGTTTCCTATCGCTCTAGAGGCCCCGATATCGATTTTTCTAAAATCTAAGTAGCCTATGTTCGGGTCTGGGATAGGAAGCAGCTGTGTACAAAATTTTAAAGAAACTGAATGAAAAATGTAGAAGTTATTGAGGTACATTAAATTTTTGCAAGCACACACACACACACACACACACACACACACACACGCACACACAATAAAATATTCCTTTGAATATTCTTTATAAAGTTTATATATATATATATATATGTGTGTGTGTATATATATATATATATTTATGTGTGTATGTGTGTGTGTGTGTGTGCGTGTATTTCAAAACTGTACAAAAAAGAGACAGAGACAGGTGAGGGAACAACAAGCACCGTGTATTAGTTTGACACTTAGGAAAATTTAAAGACGTTTTCGACGTTTCGAGCCTATGCTCTTCGAAAGAAAGGAATGAGGAAAGAAAACATAAAGACAGAGAAAAGAAAAACGGAGAGAGGGAAAAACGTGTCTGGATTAACAGTTTCACAGACGGGCTTCTTTCAGCTTCCATCTACCAAATCCACTCAAAGGAACTATAGAAGAAGAGATTTGCCGGAGGTGTCACGCGGTTGGAGTGAACCCGGAACCATGTGCTTAGGAAGCAAAGTCTTACCACATAGCCACGCCTGTAAATCTAACCGATATCTTTGGTTTGTTTATCTTTGAAGTCGTCGTATCCATGATTAACATAATTATAAGTAATACATGAATTTTGAATATTTTTGTAAGGTGCGTTTTGATGTGATTCTGTGAAGAACGAAACATATTTTATCCCAGCCCCTTACACACACATTTGCAGTTCTAAGAGGGTTTTAATTCTTATTTCTAGCAATATAGATGCTACCCGGCAACCTCAATTACAACTGTGTGGTGTAAATGTATGTATCTATGTGTGTGGATACCCACCACCACCACTGCTTGACAACTGGTGTTGGTTTGTTTACGTTCTTTTAACTTAGCGGTTCGGTCAAAGACACCGACAGAATGAATACCAGGCTTAAATGTAAAATAAGCACTGGAATTGATTCGTTCGACTAAAATCCAGCATGGTCGCAGTTCAAAGACTCAAACAAGTGAAAGGTAAAAAATAACCCAAGCTGACAACAAACCTTATATTTTTCAGAGTTGTTCTTGTTTCGCCTCTCACCAATTCTCTTCCTGTAAAACACTAATGTTTCTGTACTTGATCTGCTAAAAATAGCAAATAACAATCTTAAAAAAGAATTTCGGTCATTTTGGATGACGTAAATTTTGAGATGTTTTGTCTGTGTGAGAAAAATTCGGATAGTCTTAACTGAAACATCTTTGAGCATCGGTCTACTCAGTGTGATATGATTTGGAGGCTAAACAAATACTAAATAAAAGCTAACATATCCGTCCAGTTGGGATTTAGTTCTGGTGAGTTTTGGGAAAAACGAACGACATGCAACTAAGAGGACAACGAATCGTGTCCTAGCCGGCTACAGAGTAAGTTCACCGCCATCAATTCACCGTGAAGAAAGTTCACCGTGAAGAAAGTTCACCATGAGAAAAGTTCGCCATGAAGAAATTTCACCGCAAGGAAAGTTCACCGAGAAAATATATCCATAGTATCTCACTATTAATAGTTAAAAACTGTTGCATTGAACAAAAATTTTTAAAAAACGGTGAATTGATAACGGTGAATTTTTCCTGCGATGAACTAATGACGGGTGAACTTACCGGACATGATCCCAGCCTGTTTCAAATGTTCACTTAAACTGTAAATAGGTACCACTGCGTGTTAGGCAACTCTGCCGCTTCATGTCTGGTCAATCCATATGTCCACAGTTCAGTCTAGTTAGCTGTGTCTGCCACTACAGTAAGAAGGAGGCTTTCACCCAGCCAACTATTGTCTTATTGCTCTCACATCTAACGACTCAAACGTAATGGAGACAGTAATTTACAAAGACATTTTTCTACACTTACACCTTACATCTCTCTCTCTCCCCTTTCCACTCAATGACCGCAGAACCAGATCCACTGATGATCTATTCTCTTATGTCACTCACCAGAGGATTCTCACTTTAGGGAAGTTCAGTAAAAGCAATGTTGTTACCCTAGGCATCAGCAAAGCATTCGACCATGTCAGGCATGCAAATCTACCAAAAACTACCCACCATCATACTCCATCCTCATTTCTCATCTCTTGAATCCATAGCTTCCTATCAAATCATACATGTTGACAGAGATCTTTCTGTCTCACTTTCAATCAATTCAGGTGTTCCCCGGGGTTTGGTTTTTCCCCCACTTACTTCCTTCTGTAATTCGTCAATGACCTCCTTACGACTACATCCAGATACAGCTGTTCTTATACAGATAATACAACTCTTCCTTCTTCCTTAGCTTTCCCCAGCCGTTTATCAACTTCACACCAAACCTAAACCTACACTGATTCCATAAACAGAAACCCTGAGAACATCCTTCAGTGAAGCCATGTAAACCTTGTCTCTTTTAACAGCACAAAAACTCAAGCGCTATTCATATCAAGAAAACAACGCCACACAACAGTCTCACTCCATATGAGGGACACTCGGCTAGAGTCTTCACATTCAATTTAAGTCATCACAGTCACTCCGAATCTAGACATCTCTATATTGCTGAGGATCTCTCCTGACAAAAACACATCTTTAGCACAGCTAGGATCACATCCTCCAAACTAGCTCTTCTCTTTAGACTCAGAAAATATTTTAGCCCCAAACAGCTGCTCAAGTTGAACCCACGGTGGAGTATTGCTCTTACATCTGGGACAAAAGCTGCTACTAGGCACACTGATATCTTGGACCGCAATCAATGAAGGATTATTCGACCAATTGGACACACTCCAGCCTCTGGCTCACGGCCATGATGTATCCTCTCTCTATCTTTTCTGCTGCTGCTATAATTGAATAGTCATTACTTCTCAGAGCTGGCTGGTCTTGTACTTCCACCGCTCAGGTATCCCACACCACTCAGCTTCTTTGTTGTATCCAACCACTTTGTTGTATCCAACCACACTTTGCTTGCGCAAACTACTATGCCCAATCCTTTCTCCCTGCACCCAGAACATCATCCCTCTGGAATCTTCATCCAACTCATGTCTTTCCTACGAGTGGTGACCTACAGCAGTTTAAACGGAACATTAACAGCACCGTCCGCACCAATGTTGGAGAGGGGCTGCAAGGAACTGGGTTCTATCCCTCACTTTAGAACTGTGGTTCTCAACTGGGGTCCGTATGGCCCTTGAAGGTCCATATAACGTAATAAAATAGTAAACTGGGGATCCACAATGGTACTTTAAGGACCCCCTGAAAAGATTTTGCTTTAGATGCATGTATTGCAAGAAACAGCGAGATTTCTTTCTCTAATATTTAACAAAGTTCTACGTACACAAGTTAATGGGTGAAAAACAAAACAGGAATTTTGAAAGAAGTTTCTGTTTTAAGCATCGAATGGTTATGGTGTCCACCAGAATAAAATAGTAACGAAAGAGCCCATAGATAAAAAAAAAATGGTTGAGCACCCCTACTTTAGACTCAGTAAATATAACAAATTGCAGCGTGGAAGGTGTTTATAAGCCATTTAAGAAACACACAAAAACCGTCAGATTCACTTCAGCATTTAAATTTAATTTGCCAAAATATTTTCGTCGCTTTGTCAAAATTCTGTGCTGCATCTCTGTGCTGCTGTAAGAGTAGATGCAGCACAGAACTTTGTCAGTGAACAGGTCGCGACGAAAATATTTTGACAAATTAAATTTAAATGTTGAAGTGAATCTGACGGTTTTTGTGTGTTATTTTAAATGGCTTATAAACGCCTTCCACGCTGCAATTGTTTTCGTTCCAGCACACGATCTCAGATCAGGTCACTTGCTATGCAAGTACATCTCCGTAAATGTAACAAAATATTTCATAAAAGTCAAGGAATACGCAAAGCAGCAGCAGCATCAAAAACATATTTCATTCTTTAGAGTGGTTAATTCTTCGTTTAATTCCCATCTATTTCAAGGATAAATTCACCATAACTTTCATACATACTAAAGACATTAGCAAAAGGAGGAAGCGTAAATTTACGATTCAGCCAACATGATAAAAAAAACGAAGAGAATATGTGTTATACAAAAACAGCTGTTGTGGAGAGAATGGAATAGATGTAATGTGTTATAAATATGCTGATATGATATAAAACCACAGAGATTGACGATGAGTAATGCAGTTTGAATGATGTGTATAGTCTGATTAAAATTATTAGCTAGCATCGGCCTGCCATCAACTATCAAATGAATTTGAAACATACACACGCGCGCACGCCAACACAAACACACACACCATAGACACTGTCTCTCTCTCACACACACACACACACAAATGCATACACACGGACAGCAAGTATCACACACCACATACGCATGCACGCACATACATACACACACACACGCATACAGCAACACCTAAAGAAATAACTTAGATGTTTTTGACCTCAACGATGTCAAAAACAGGGCATCTAACGAAACATTTCCAAAAAGTTTATATACAATGTATATATATATATATATATATATATCATATATATATATATATATATATCATATATATATATATAT
>NC_068996.1:35892277-35900416 GCF_001194135.2 Octopus bimaculoides | reverse complement strand
AACAAGGTACTGCAACAGCCTCGGTTTCAGAGGACCTCAACTCTTTAATACCCTGCCAAAACATTTGAGAGACCTGCAAGACATGGATATAGAGGTCTTCAAAACAAAACTCGACGCTTTCCTCTCCACGATACCAGACGAACCAATGGCTCGAAATGAGACACAGTTTAGGGCAGCGATGTCAAATTCTCTTATACACCAGATGTGCCATCAAAACTCTTGATTGGACTATATAAGGTAGAGGAGAAGAGCCATGCAAGGAGCGTGAAGAGAGCACAGCATAGAGATGGAAAGTCACGGTGGTGCTCCAGCATGACCACAGCCACTTGGCTGAAACCCATAAATAAATAAATAAATAAAAAAAATATATATATACATATATATGTATATACTTACATATATATACACACACATATACATATATATGCATACATATATTTTTGCGCGCGCGCACCCACGCACACACACACACACATAAACGGGTATGATATAACATTGCTTAGGTGATACTGATTGAGAAGCGAAATATCTATTTGTCTATGTTTGCTGTATTTTCTGTATGTCTTTTCTGAAATTAGTTCTTTTGTAGTAATCACTGTTTGTTAACTCTATGTTCTTCCTTGTTGTAATAAGCTGGTAGGTTTCCGGACAGCGTTTATATTGTTAAAACTGCAGACGCCATCCGATTGAATGACACTGTTCATGTGTCGAAACCATAGCCATATCCGTTTGGGCAGCTGATGATGGGAATGCACATATGTTATGCTTGACTGTGATATTCTTATATCTTAGTCTGGTCATTCTGGGGTTGTACTTTATTCTTGTAAAATGTAAAGTGTTTAGGGATTCATAGTTTGTGGGGATCACTTACACTAATTTTGTTTGGTTTTCATCATAGGTAACCTAATTAGGCTTGGACAATGCTTAGATATTGGTGCCTTCTTTTTTTTTTTGAGGTTCTGCGGCATGTACACACACACTACACCACCTGTCCTCGTCTGTTGTTTTTTTCGTAAATTCTCCCATATATATACACTTATATACACATGCATACATATATATATATACATGTATTCACATATAAATAAACATATATACATATATACATATATACGCATGCATACACACACACACACATACATATATATATATATATATATATATACACACACACATATACATATATAGCGCAGCTGTTCAGTTCCACTGCGTTGTACCTTGGGCAAGTGTCTTCTACTATAGCCTCGGGCCAACCAACGCCTTGTGAGTAGATTTGGTAAACGGAAACTGAAAGAATCCCGCCGTATATATATATATATATATATATATACACACATCTGTGTGTATGTTTATTCCGTATCCCATCACTGCTTGACAACTGGCGTTGGTATGTTTACGTCCCCGTAATTTAGCGGTTCAGCAAAAAGAGAATACGTACTAGGCTTTAAAAATATAGTCCTGGGGTTGATTCATTCGACTAAAAGCTCTTCAATGCGGTACTCCAGCATGGCCGCAGTCAAATGACTGAAACAAGTAAAAGAATAAGCGTATACACACACATTATATATATTGATCGCTAGCCACTACACATTCTTTTTTTTTCTCTTCCTGTTTCTTTCTGTGGAAGCGCATAGGCTCGAAACGTTAAAGACTTTTTCACTTCCCGAGCGTTAAACGAATACATCTGTTTGTTGTCTACACCACCTGTCTTCGTCTTTTGTTTTGTTGTATTTTTTTGTGTGAATTCTCCCTAGATTTATATATATATATATATATATTTATATAAGGGCATTACTATACAATAACGCCTCACGCCATGAGGGACTCTAAGGTCAGACTACTATAAAAACACATTTTTACCGAATGCGAGGAAATGCAACTCTCAAAGCCAACCCCTTAAAAACGGACTAAATTATAGATCATGATTTGGTAGTTATTGTAGTATTATACAACTTCTACTCGTCAGTATAATATGGTCAAGAAAGGCGCAGGCGAGTTATATGGTAGGAAGTTTGCTTCCCAACAACTTAGTTCCGGATTCAGTGGCATTCCGTAACACCTACTATAGTCATGCGCCCATCAAAGGCTCATGAGAGGATTTGATCTCAGAACACAGATGAAATTGATCGCGTTAGTACATATATTCCTTAGTCAACCTCTTTTTCTTCTTTTTTTTTGGCATACAAAGGATCCAACTAAAGCTAGAAATGTATGACGGGCTGCATTTAGAGGCGGTCTGCAAATAAATCGATGACCATTCCCGATCGCGGACTATTAATTTTTTCCGATCTCCCAATCAAAACATATATAGTAAGTTCGAGTTAGGATTGAGGTTAGGATTAGCGTTAGAGTTATGGTTATATTTCGGTTGGGGTAAGAACAAACCAACTTAAAAGCTTCACTTAAAGAAAAAGAAACAAAAAGTGCAAGGAAAACAAGATATTCCCGTCAATAAAAGCACAAAATACAATGCAAAATCTGAAGAAAATTGAAAAGCATATATTATTTTGTAAATATATGTAAAGGGGACAGCTTCAATGATTGCTTGAAAGTGATATCTCACCCATTACATACAAACATGCACAGAGACGTTTACAATACGTGAATTAACACAACAACAATGATATATAAACAGATATATGAACCTTCTGTCGACGTTTTAGTTTTGGAAAATAACGCAGATATAAGTAACAACTATGAAAAAACATTGAAACAGAAGTAGATGTTATATCTGTAATAGTTAAAATAAACAAACTGTAATGAGCTGTGATTGGAAATAAAGTAGAAGAGGTATGTTGATAGTGTTGACCCATGAAATGAAGAATTTATTGAAGTTTTGAGATGATTTGCTCGTCAGGGAAGATACGAGTTCTTAGACATAAGGTTCTGCTTGAAACATTATTCTCTACTTCATCTCATGCTGCTGCAATATAAACCATTTTTCTTGATATTTCCAAACTAATTCATGCTGACACAAACCACCACTAACTTACCAATTCTAGCGACTATCCTTAACAAGTTCTGATAGTTTGCTTACATTCTTCTAAAAATACATACAAAATCAGCTTAGCTAAATCTCTACTCACTTCCAAAGTTTCACTGAAATTAACATGCTAAAGAAGACTCCTATAAAGAAGAGAAAAAGTAATGATTCATATGCATACGAAGAAAAGTGTTACTACCGTCGACTTACTTGACTATCAAGAAATAGTAGCCAAAGTTCCCTCAAATCACACCTTACCATCTTTAAAACAAATGGAAGAATAAAATATTTTGCCAAATTCTCTTCTGTATGTGTAGGAGTGGCTGTGTGGTAAGTAGCTTGCTTACGAACCACATAGTTCCAGGTTCAGTCCCACTGCGTGGCACCTTGGGCAAGTGTCTTCTACTATAGCCTTGGGTCGACCAAAGCCTTGTGAGTGGATTTAGTAGACGGAAACTGAAAGAAGCCCATCGTATATATATAAATACGTATATATATATATTTGTGTGAGTGTGTGTATGTGTTTCTGTGTCTGTGTTTGTCCCCCCAACATCGCTTGACAACCGATGCTGGTGTGTTTACGTCCCCGTCACTTAGCGGTTCGACAAGAGAGACAGATAGAATAAGTACTAGGCTTACAAAGAATAAGTCCTGGGGACGATTTGCTCGACTAAAGGCAGTACTCCAGCATGACCACAGTCAAATGACTGAAACAAGTAAAAGAATAAAAGAGACTTATTAGTTAATGTCGTCCCTGATAGTCGTATATAAATTCTTCGTCGGTAATGACACCTCAAGCCAATATTTACCTCCAAATTTATTACAAATATTTATCTCTAATTTGCAGAATAAACATCGTCAAACATTGTTTGTTATTAGATTTATATTCCGGCTTTACGCTTTGAGTTCAAATTCCGCCGAGGTCCAACTATGTCTTTCATTCTTTCAGGGTCAGTACCAATTGAGCAGTGAGGTTGATATAATTGACTATAGTACTCTCCACAAAAATTTCAAGCCAAACGCCAGTTGGAGAAAAGATTACTACTACTACTACTGCTGCTGCTGCTGCTGCTGCTACTACTACTACTACTAATAATAATAATAATAATAATAATAATAAGGCGGTGAGCTGGCAGGATCATTAGCACGCGGCCGAAATGCTTAGCGGTATTTCGTCTGTCGCTACGTTCTAAGTTCAAATTCAGCTGAGGTCAACTTTGCCTTTCATCCTTTCGGGGTCGATAAATTAAGTACCAGTTACGCACTGGAGTCGATGTAATCGACTCATCCTCTCCCCCAAAATTGCTGCCCTTGTGGCAAAATGTGAAACCATTATTATTATTATTATTATTTCTGGAAATTATCCATAGGCCCCGGACCAAGCAGATACCGCTATACAAAGCAGCGATCCAACCACGGAAAACCAAACCGAAACCGGCTGCCCTGAGTACAGCTGCCAAGTATTGATGGTCGACCCTATCAAAGACCTTAGACTGATCTGAATTGATCAGAACCCCACCCATGCCAGCTTTGTTCCTACCCTCTCTGTGATGTAGCGCATAAAGTGGAGGTTGTCACGAATAGATCTGTTTGGGATGGTAAATGTGTGCCTTGCCAGTCAGCTTGTCCATGAGAAGCACCAACCTCTTGGCTAACATCTTGGTCAAAATCTTCAACTCTGTATTGAGCAGCATGATAGGCCTGAAATTTTCTATAACATCCCACTTGTTTGGGTCCTTTTTCAGCAGTACTGATGCTGAGTAGAAGTTAGTCCCCTCAAAATTAACCCTTTAGCATTTAAACTGGCCATATCCGGCTGAAATACTCTACCTGTTTTATGGTCAAACTGTCCAGATCTATTCTCTCACACCAACCCTAAAATATATCATTCTAAAAATTAACAGTTACCTCATCAAAATCTCAAAGCTATCAAATAATCCTTTCTACTTTAGGCACAAGGCCCGAAATTTTTGGGGAGGGAGCCAGTTGGTTAGATGAACCCCAGTATGCAACTGATACTTAATCTATCGACCCTGAAAGAATGAAAGGCAAAATTGACCTCGGCGAAATTTGAACTCAGAGCATAAAGACTGACGCTAAGCATTTCACCTGGCATGCTAACGTTTCTGTCAACTCACCACCTTTAATAATCTTTTCTACTCTAGGCACAAAGCCTGAAATTTTGTAGGGAGGAGGACATCAATTAGATCGACCCTAGTATGCAACTGGTACTTAATTTATCGACCTCGAAAGGATGAAAGGCAAAGTCAACCTTGGTGGAATTTGAACTCAGAACATAAAGACAGAAGAAATACCGCTAAGCATTTTGCCCGGGGTGCTAACGCTTCTGCCAGCTCACCACCACCTTAAAGCTATAAAATAATGCATGATTAATTCAAACAACAACGTGAATAAAAAAAGCATTACATTTGACAGAGCAGTTTGGTTGTTAAGGGGTTAAACAACCTGTCTGTGCTTGGTGGCATGATAAAATGCACCCAGTTCACCCTGTAAAGTGTTTGGTGACAGAATGAGTGTTCCGCTGTAAGAATTCTACCAAAACAAGGAATGTACAAGACACAGAAGCAGCCATAAGATGTATCACTATAATAAACCTTCTACAATGGTTGTAACTCAAAATAAGAACTGGGACAAAATAGGGGTACGCTTTAGTCTGCCTTGTACGAAGCAATCTGTCTAGTGCTGATGACAAAAATAAATGCATTAGTGTTCTTTGAAAAGTGGTTGGTGACAGGAAGGGTATCCAGGTTTAGAAGATATGCCCCACTTCCATAAAGAAACAGAAAATACAAGCAAGTTGTGCACTCCACAAGCATCAAAACAGGCTTTCCAACTAGGCAAGGTGTAATATTGAGTAAACTGTTACACCTAATCCTTCTTTCCAAGAATTGCAACCAGTTTGGCTTTCTGTAGAGAATTTGTGTTTTTGAATATTACTGCAGTTTGTAGGAAGTCTTCTTTCATGGTGGTACCAATCCTTCTTAACAATACCTTGATACTATTCTAAATAAGATACAACTTGTCTGGCACTAGAGAAACAATAAAATGTACCTGATGCAAATTGCAAGATATGCACAACACCAAAATTGATCAGTTAACTTTATCATTTTGTTTGTTTGCATGTGTGTGTGTGTGTGTGTGTGTGTGTGTGTGTGTGTGTGTGTGTGTGTGTGTGTGTGTGTATGAAGGCATGTGGCTAAGTGGTTTGGGTATTTGTAAGAACATGAGTTCAATTCCCAGCGGTATGTTGTGTCCTTGAGCAAGGCACTTTATTTCACATTGCTCCACTCAGCTGACAAAAATGACTTGTATTTCAAAGGGCCAGCCTTGTCACACTGTGTCATGCTGAATCTCCCTTATCGCATTCTCAGAGAATATCCCTGAGAACTACATTAAGGGTACTTGTGTCTGCGGAGTGCTCAGCCACTTGCAGGTTAATTTCATGAAGAGATTGTTCCATTGATTGGAACCCTTGTCATCGTAACTGACAGAGTAACAGTTTCTTTTTGTGTGTGTGTGTGTGTGTGTGTGTGCACCAAATAAGATGGATTGCAACAAGTGATGAGTTCTATTCAACCCATAACAGCAACTGAAAAGTATAACAACATACAAACCAGTTCAAATATGTTTGTTTAAGTCAAAGGCGAGTTTCTTTTGTTTGTTTGTTTTTTTCATCTCCTCAACAAACTGCAGTGAAATGCCTTAATACAAGGCCCGAAATTTTGTGGGAGGGGGTCAGTTGATTAGATCAATCTCAGTATGCAACTGGTACTTAATTTATCGACCCCAAAAGGATGAAAGGCAAAGTTGACCTCGGCGAAATTTGAACTCAGAACATAAAGACACACGAAATGCCGCTAACCATTTCGCCCGGCGTGCTAACGATTCTGCCAGCTCGCCGCCTTTAGAGAATTCTATTAGAATATTACTTCAGTCTGTAGTAAGTCTTCTTTCAAGGCGGCACCATCACCTCTCAATAATACCTTAACATGTGCACATTAAGTTCAAATCCTAGCAGTGTTGACATAGTCCTTCATTCTTCCAGGGTCCATAAAATAAGCAAGTCCTTCATTCTTCCAGGGTCGATAAAATAAGCACCAACCAAATATTGTGATTGGTTCCCAGGGCTACACACTTTTCTCCTACACATGAATTTTGCTCTATTAAAAAAATTAAAAATAGCTGTTAATTTTAGATGAGTTGATTCTGGTTCCACACTGAGAGAAGACCTCCTAGAAACCAAAGAAATCAGACACTTAAAGAATGGAAAGAGTGATAGCATGAGTGACCACCTTATAAGGTTAAACAGTCAAAGACTAGATTAAGAGTTTCACAATGGGTTACCATTGTTGTTATTGTTGTTTGGGTCAGTCCTGATTTAGCAAATCTATGACCAACCAAATGGTGGAACCTTGGGCAAGTGCCTTCAACTTATAGCCTCAGGTCAATCAAAGCCCTGTGAGTGGATTTGGTAGATGGAAACTGAAAAGAAGCTTGTCGTGTGTGTGTGTGTGTGTGTGTGTGTGTGTGTGTGTGTGTGTGTCACCATCACTTGACAATCAGTATTGATGAGATTAAATTCTGGTAACTTAGTGGTTCAACAAAATAGACCAATAGAATAAGTATCAGACTTTAAAAAATTAAGTACTGGTGTTGATTTATTTGACTAAAAATTCTTCTATGCAGTGCCCCAGCATGGCCACATTCTAATGGTTGAAACAAGTAAAAGGTAAAAGAGAACTGAGACCATCCCATCTTTTATTCAAAGTACCTCTAGGACTACATTATTTAATGGATGGTATAGTAGTTATTATTCATGGCTGTAGTTGTTGCTTAGTCCCAAGTCAGTTTTGATCCAAAGATGTTCCAAATGTGACCATCTATTTTTTTTCTTCAGTATTTTGTATTCAGCACCATATTACCTGATACACCATCTGCTATTTGAGGAAGATTTAATTTCTACTTCTAGCAACTATAGAAACTCGTCCATTTATCCAATCATTATGTTTATCTATAAGACAGGAATCAACTAAAATGTTACAAGATTTTGTTACATTCAAGGCCAGATTCCTACATAACTTAGCATTTTGTCCAGTCAATTAAAACTAATAATTAACAGACAAGTTAATTGGAGT
>NC_068996.1:35884777-35887277 GCF_001194135.2 Octopus bimaculoides | reverse complement strand
TATAACAACTCATCTACATAATGGTTTTGGAATACTGGAATAAGCAGATGTGCTGCGAGAGGACACAGCTTGGATTTTAATTCTATCTACATAATATATCATAAACTGTGTGTGTGTGTGTCTTCACATCTGTGTCATGACACAATGTCATCACTTTGGCAATAGCTTAGCTGAACGAGTGTTGGTGACAGAAAGGGCATCCAACTGAATACAGCCTAAACAAGGACGCAACGGACCTATGCCAGGATGGAAAAAGTATACATAGTAATGGTGTGCGAGTTCACATGTATGCATGTGTGTGTGTATATATATATATATATATATATATATATATATATATATATACACACACACATATATATAATGCACACATTCCATCCATCTCTACTATTGTTGCTCAACATAGGGAGCAAGCTTTATTGACCACTGTTACTATGCTGAACACCAGGCTACATCTGATATTATATTTTGAATACTTCCACAATCTAACAGGATAAAGGTCACTCAAATGCATTGATGCTATTGGCAGATACACATAACATGGAATTGAGGAAATGCAGAGATTTTTTTATGCTGTGTAGTAAAAGACTTCTTAGTTCTAGTTGAGTGTGTATGTATGTATATATATATATATATATATATATATATATATACATATACATACTAGACTTACCACCCAGCCTTGCCCAGTAAAGTATTCACGGAATTGTTTGTCATGATTGTAGGGTGGGAATTCATGGTACTTATGCATGTATATATATTTAACCTAACTTCTGAACTTATTTAATTGGAACTGTCCAAACAATAGTAATCACTTTACATGAGTAGAACCCTGTTTTTTTAATGATATTTATCCTGAAAATCACCGGTTACTTTTGTTTTAAAGTGAAAGAGAGGGCAAAGTGAAAGATGTATGAACATGTATATGAAATGGACGTGTGTGTGTGCCACTTACACATACATGAGAACAAACACGATCACTCACTCACACACCCTCTTTCTCTCACACACACACATGCATACTTACGTACAAAAAAGATGTACGCATATGTATTGATGTATGTACATATACAGGACGATATACTCCTTCACTCACTCTGGCTCTTTTTCTCTCTCTTTCACAAGTCTATTTCATATACACGTACATACATCTTTTACTTCTTCCTCTCTTTCACTTTAAAACAAAGGTAAATAAATAAAAAAATTTTTACAGAAATTAACGAACTCCAGATGATGAAATCACATTCAGTTAAAAAATATTTTTAAATGATTAAAATACTGCGTACGTCAAAAAGTCAACATTTTTGTTCTTAAAGAACGCAAAGACTATGTTTGCGTATATGTCACAGATAGCGAACATGTGTTTGTGTTGATTGACACGCCATGACATTCATTATATGTGTGTGTATTCTGTATGAGTGTTGATGTCATAGAAGCCATGTATTTTTTCATCAAGAAATAATAAAAGTTGTGTTTAATCATTTAAATAGCGGTCCAAATGTCACAAAAATTTGTACTGCACTGCAGTACAAAAAATTAAGATAAAATATACTATTTCTGAGATATTTCAGTTACACACAAACATCCCTAGAGTTTTAGTATAATCATGATATACATTAAAAGTCAGGGTACAATATGTACCCATTTGCTTGAATGAAGAATAAAACATGGTTTTGGAGAGCTTTATTCTTCTTTCAAGCAAATTGTACATATTGTACACTGATTTTTAATATATATTTTACATATGCGGATTATGTTTGCTGGCCACTTTATTATTATTTTTTAAAGATAATGATAACGTATTTGAATTTATATATATATATATATATAAGACATATTCAGGACTCTATGTGTTATTCAGGTACTAATCTTGTAGCAGTAACAGCTGTAAGTTGATGAAGTTCATAAAATAACTGTTTACTCCTTTTCACCTTATATATATATATATACACATATATATATATTCATACATACACACATTTATATTTGTATAAACACATATTTATACATACACACGTATATACATATTTACCATGACTGTGTGTGGTTAAGAAGTTTGCTTCTTAACTGCATGGTTTCAAGTTATGTAGGTGTGCACTGGCACACGTCTTTGTGTCTGCATAACTACAGACAGTAGTTATGCTGGCACACGTCTTTGTGTCTGCATAACTACAGACAGTAGTTAACTGTCGTTTCCCCTGTCAATGGGTTATCTGCTGGGTTTTCGCCTTCAAAAGATGCAAGGAAAAAGATATCCCTTACTTGAAAAAACAGGTAAGGATTACCTACATGAAGGGCATCCGGCTGTAAAAGAATGTGTCAATGTATGTAGCAATCACAATAATGATCCAACCCAAGACATCTTGGAAAGATGTTAAAGCAAATGGATACACAAGGATATATATATATATATATATATATATATATATATATATATATATATATATATATATATATATATATATATATATATATATATATATACACACACACACACACA
>NC_068996.1:35881840-35883993 GCF_001194135.2 Octopus bimaculoides | reverse complement strand
AGCCTAGTACTTATTCTATTGGTTACTTTTGCCAAACCACTAAGTTATGGGGACATAAACACACCAACATCAGTTGTCAAGCGATGATGGGGAGACTAACGCAGACACACAAATACATACATACATATATATATATATATATATATACATACAATGGGCTTCTTTCAGTTTCCGTCAACCAAATCCACTCATAAGGCTTTGGTCGGCCTGAGGATATAGTAAAAGACACTTGCTTAAGATGCTACGCAGTGGGACTGAACCCAGGACCATGTGGTTTAATTTATATTATTAAAAAATTAAAAAATAATAAATTAAACTGATTAGAACTACCAGTGAAATCATTCTTTTTCTTTTTTCAAATATACCCAACTGTATCAAGGATCTCACACATTTTCCTACACATTATATATAATATATATATAAATGATGATGATATGTATATATATATATATATATATATATATATATATATACATATATATATAAGAAGATACTTGCCCAAGTTGTTATGCAGAGGGATTGAATCTAGAACCATGCAATTAGGAAGCAAACTTAACACACAGCCACTTACACATGTATGTGTGTCTGTATGTATAGACGCATGTATAGATGCTTGTATGTATGTACGTACGTACGTACACATACTGAAAGAGGAACAAGAAGCTCGAAATGTACATTTTCCCAGTGAAAATCAGTACGGTCAAAAAATTTTAAAAAGTGCTTCACATCTTTCAAGAAGCATAGGATGTATCATGCTATAATAATAATAATAATAATAATAATAATAAAGATAATAATAAATCTCACGAGTCATTAACTCAAACAAAGTTGAGAGGGGGTGTCATTGTCACAAATATGATCGTTGTTGCAATTAATTTTCTTTTCCTACTTATTATTCTTATCATTAGTGTCATTATTGTTAGTAGTAGTAGTAGTAGTAGTAGTAGTAGTAGTTGCAGCAGCAGCACTGGTTCTATTATGTAGATGTCTCTTATAAAAGGGGGAAGAAATAAGGAAAATAAACAAAAAAAGTATCTCCATTTCTAGAAAATGACGACATTCTGAAGATTAAACGCCTGTATTTTTGTGACACCATATTTCATAATGTATAAGTATTCTAAGGTCAAATGAAGTTTTCTTAAAAATACATACAAATATATCTGTATACGCGCACACATTCACACACACACAATCAAAAGTAAGCAGAGATCAAACATGATACTTCACTTTGATGGAAAAATAGTGAAAGAATACACCAAAGGCAAGAAACTGACAAAAGGTCACAAAGTTGTAAGTGTATATTGTAAAGGAGAAGACACATTGCTGGGAATACCTCCTTGTATGAATTCCACTGGAGAATGTCAGACTGAAGACGTAATAGATGTTTGGGAATCATATGGACTAAAGAATGAAATCTAAGTATTAGTCTTTGATACAATTCCATCAAACACAAGAAAGGAAACGGGTATGTGTATGTGTATTTATACATACATACATACATACATACATATATATATATATATATATACATACATGCACACACATGTATATATATTTGGTTGCACAAATGTGCAGAAAAATATTCAATAGAAGTTCAAGGATGTATTCATTTATTGACAGCTGAAGTTGTCACACTGTAACTACTCAGAGTTGCCTCGAGGTACATGATATGAGAACCTTGAAATAGCAACTGAAACTTGAGTGTGAGACACACACACACACACATGCAATTATATACATACATGTATATAGATATATAAATACACATGCATTTATATGCACACATATAAATGTATTTTGAAATAATAGCATGTAATTCAATCTCAAAACAATTTCTCACGAAGATATGTCTAAAATAGTATTGTATTAAAAATATATGTAAATATATGAAACATGACAGTTTAAAAATTTGTTAATAGATCTTACAATCGTTTCACGAAAGTATTGTCATTATAATGGAATCCCTTGTTGATACACATTGATAGATAATACTTCCGCTCGTCAGAGATGGAGAATATATCGAATATATCGAATGTTGTTTTAAAATTAGAAAAATATATGAGAAAGTATTTTTGAAAAATAGATTAAAATTTACTGGGTTACAAAAATACTTTCTCATATATTTTTCTAATTTTAAAACAACATTCGATATA
>NC_068996.1:35873180-35881277 GCF_001194135.2 Octopus bimaculoides | reverse complement strand
ATATATATATATATATATATATATATATATATACTCACACACAATTACCTTATGTATGTATGTATGTATGTACATACGTACGTACGTATGTATGTATGAATATATGAGTATATATATAATTATGTGCGTATGCATTATATTTATATATTTGTGTGTCTCCAGTGTTACTAATTACTACACCAGAAAACAATTATTGTTTCAATTAATGTACATTTTTAAAAAAATGTGAACAATTTATAAAATGTTTTCCAAGCGAATCAAAAGACAACAGCCATTTATTGCTAAACAATGTTAACTTGTCAGTGTTGCTTATATTAGAATTAACATAGTGAAACATAACTCATTAGCACATTAATTAATACAGTGAAACATAACTCATTAGTATATTAATCACTTTTGACATATTTTAATTGCTGACCTATTTTTGTGGATCATAAATTACAAACTCGTCATATTTTCCTTTCAAAAGGAGAAAATATTGATATGCAATATGAGATACTTAATTTGCATACATGCATACATACATACAAACATATACTTCTACATACACAGAAACACATACATATATGCATCCATGTGTACTCACTCATAAATACAGGCATACATATATACATACAAACACACATAATTGCATGCATACATATTCACACATGTACATATATACACACACACACATATATACACACACACACCTATATACATGCAACATACGACACATTGTATACAACAAGACAGTCCACTTTCTTTATCGTTGAACCAAAACAGCCAAAGCTCCCTCAAATTACACCAGAGAAAAAAACAGCCAAATCTCCTCCAAATCACATCCTTTGATGGTTTAGTCCTAGTTACCTTTACAAAGGTGGAATGGTCACAGCTGGAATGTCTTTATCATTGGTCTGCTTCATCAGGGATGACTTGAAGTTTAACACATCTCATACACACACACACACACAACATACTACATGCATACATATATACAATATATATGTGCACAAACACCAGCAAATTCATACTGCAAACGTGAACATGGCATACTGCATCAACATACATACACATGCACACACATACTCACACACACAACATACTTTGTGTGCATGTGTGTGTGTGTGTGTATATATATATATATATATATATATATAAAATATATATTAATATTTAGCAGAAGTAACAGTGTGACTCACGGTCTGAGAGTTTGTAAACTGCCACTTATCAAATAAATGAAATATTTTTTTTTTAATTTTTGGTAAGTACCGACATACAAAGCTCTTGGACCTTGAGTCACTCTGTTACTTCTGCTAAATATTAATAAATATATATACATACACACATACTCATGTTTTTAGTTCTATTTTTCCTACTTGCATCAACATACCTATACACACACACCCACACACACACACACAACACACTCAAAGAAAAATTAATAAAGGCCAAAATAACATTCTTGCACCACCGAGAACAACTGTAAAATACAAGAAAGCATTTGTTTTCCTTTTTTTTTCTCCTACCCCAAAGAAATTTTTTTACCACATTTAAATCATTGGTGACTGTTTGTTTGTCTCTTAGTTTCTGTTGAGGTTTCTTCTTTTACTCCTTTTTTTTAAAATTTTCTTTTATTTATTTTTTTCTTTTATTTTTTTTTTTGTTTTTGTTTTCTCCCAGAAAATAAAAGTTTTTGCCTGGTGCTTAGATAACAGCTGTAACAGCAACATCGGTTTCAGAAACAAGAATTTGTGGTGGAGGGTAGGGGGAAACAGTTTAAAAACAAAAGATAACAAAAGTATTTACATTAGGACTAGTTGTCCAGAACTGAAAAAAAAATTTTTTAATCAAAAAATTTTAGAAAATTTTAAAAATAAATTTAAAAAAAGGCGGGAAGGAAATGAACTTGAAAAAGAAAACTATACAAAATAAAAAGACTGTCGTTAGATTTCCTTTCTCTTGTCTCAGAAGGAGACAAACATGAAAAAGGTACCCGGTGACTTTTAACCAAGTTTTAACCATTTAGATTATTGCAATGAAAACAGTGTTTGCATATATAATTGGTCCATAAACTCTCCATAATTCTACATACACTAACCATTTTGTCACTCATCTAACCATCAAACAGAAATCCATTTAAACAATATAATTGCAATGCGTGGCATTTACTCTTCAGACAATCTTTGACGCCGACTGTATAAGATATACACACATGCATACGCATGCACACAAACATGCTTTTTTTTAATGCACCTCCTTAGAGGTCTAATTATTAATCAGTTAATATAATTATTTTTACACATACGTACATACATACATACACACATACATATGCAGTATACTAAATGCCGAAATATGTACATGTCAAAACAATGTTTTTTGATATACAACCATATGCAAATAAATATACTTGTTCATCCAATAGAGAAGATATATTAGTGTATGAGTGTTTGCAGACATGTATGTGTATGTATATATTATATATATATATATATTGCACACATACATACATACATGTGTATGTATGTATATATATATATATATATATACATACATACATACACACATATAATATACACGTATACATACACATACATACATGTGTATATATATGTATATATACACACACATACATATGTATGTATGTATATATATATATATATATATATATATAACTTGATATCAACAGGCAGTGTCCAGAGTGTTTTAATTGTTGGGCAAAATTAATGTTTAGCCAAAAAGTTCTGGCAAAGTAAAGAAAGATTTCCACTTAAAACACACAGCATTAACATATTATTATTATTAGTTATCATTATTATTATTGTTATTATTATGTTGTAATATCTCCATAGTGTTGGTTCCATTTGTCGTATTTTTCAAGACTCTCAGGTGGTACACTCCTTCGGATCTTTTTTAATGACTCCAGAAAATCGATCATTTGAATTCTCCGAACCTGTTTAGGAAAGAAAAGGAGAAGGAAAATTAAAATACATTTACATTTATTTTATCAATTTAGCAACTCAAATACAAGGAAGTTCAGTAAAAACTGATGATGTTCTGCTTGCTAACACTGAAACCCATGTTTGTCGAACAGTAGAATTGGTCTACAATATAGACAGGTTCCATTTCCAACCTAGCAGCTAAATTCTGTCTATAGTCAGAAATGGTAACAATTGTCTACATTTTTTTTTGGAAATGGACCCTGACGCACACACATAAAGCTACAAGTAATGGTTGAAAAACCCTTTTGGATATAAAAAGTTGAAATAAGGGTTTTTCAAGCCAATATTTACAAGCTAGACCCTTTCATAGAATCATTGGTAAGTTATCGCCCCCAAACCAAGCATGTAAATTTTAAAATAAAAATCAAAAGTATAATTAATGAGAATTATCTTGATTTAAAAACAATTGTTCCTTTGTTCTTTTGTGTCGTTACTGCCTTTTTATAAGAAATATTTTTTAAAATCTAATGAAAATATTTAATGAAATTGAAAAAGAACAATAAAAGTGCGATCATATTATATTGATATAGTTGGAATAACAACACCTTGGAGAGCCAGAAACTGCCTAGGGGTCAGTATTGACCACTTTGCCAACCCCTGATTTATGGGTTTAAATGTACTTTGAGATCCAATTCCAAAAAGAAATTTATTGCATGTCCTCTCAAAAGTTTATAAATCCTTATGAGATCATCTTCATATTTTAAATTCCTAATTCAGCAGAATGCCTAACCTTTTTCTATTTCATGAGTCCTTACCCATGCAACTTTCACCCATACATAATCTTACTATATAAAAGACAGGATCCTGCTACTATTAGAGAAATGGCCTTGCTCAATATGCAGAAAAGAAGTGGGTAGAAATTCTGCTTAGTCTACCCAGTATAAACTATGGAAACACAAGATGTCTAACAGAATCAAAGGCAAGCAAACAAGAAAAGATGTACAGAAATAGTAAGCAATAGGAACTGGTTCCCTAGATGTTGCTGATAGCTTCTGGTAACCTAACTGCCTTCATTAGTAGTGGATGTTCAGTATAGCAGTCAGAACAAGAACAGGCTAGAGGAAATTTAAGGAGCTATTAACTGCTGGTAACAAAGGGATCTCTTGAAGAGGAGACTGTATAATACTTGTGTATGTAATGTTGCATGGAAGCAAAATGTAGGCACTGAATGTAGGGGACTTGTGAAAATCAGAAAGAATGAAACTAGCATGCTTCACTGGATGTGTAATGTTAGTGTGCTTAACCTTATGGCAGTTAGATCATTATGTCAAATGTAATGCTTATTTATTGATTGTTTAGTTTTAGAATGGCATTGTAGGGTAAGTGTGAGAAGCTACATCTGACCAGTTTTAACATAAAAAGGGTAGAATATTTAAGCTGGATTTAGCTAGTTTAACCCTTTAGCATTCAGATTACTTTATCAAATGTAATGTTTATATATTCACATTGTTTTGAATTAATCATGTATTACCATTGTTTTCAATTAATCATATATTCAATTAATTGTGTATTATCTCAAAGCTTCAAAATTTCAATGATGTGATTGCTTATTTTAAAAATGACACTGTGGGGTAGGTGTGAGGAGCTGATTCTAACCAGTTTGAACATAAAAAAGGTATAATATTTGGGCTAATTATGGCTGGCTTAACACTTCAGCATTCAGATTACTCTGCTCTCAAATGTAATACTTATTTATTCACATTGTTTTGAATTAATGAAGCATTATCTCAGTTTTGAGATTTTAATGATGTAACTGTTTAGTTTTAGAATGACATTGTAGGATAGGTGTGAGAGGCCGGATCTGGCTAGTTTCAATATAAAACAGAATATTTGAGCTGGATATGACCAGTTTAAATGCTAATGGGTTAAATGACAGAGTATGAATGAACTGAAAGAAAAAAAACTAGGCCTAAGGGGAATCAGGTGTAGTGCAAGAGAGAAGGCTATGTTAATATGGGCATGTGATGTGAGTAGAGGTTGTTAGTTGGGTAAAGATATGTAGGATGTCCCCAAAATGGTTGGAACCCTAGGAAAAGAGGGGTCCAGAGAGTCATGGGATGAAATGATGGAGAATGATATTGGGGTGTTAAGCCTCAAAGGGGAGACAGGAGGAATCCTTGATGATTGGTGACATATAATGATGGGGAGGATCTGCCTATATGTGCAAGCATGGTGAAATCATCGTCATCATTTAACATCCACTTTTCCAATGCTTGCATGGAACAGACAGGCTTTGTTTCTATGGCTGGATGCCCTTCCTGTCACCAACCCTTACTTGTTTCCAAGTAAAGTAATCATCATCACCATTTAATGTCTGTTGTCCATACTGGCATGAGTTGAACAGTTTGACCTCAACTAGACCCAACAGAGGGAGTAGCAACTGAAGTTGGCAGCTGTGCAGTGAAAAAGCATTACTAGGGACACAGAGACAGCAACCGTCCATTGGAAACAAAGATGCTGAAAATATCTAGGAAAGTATATACGGAACTAGTCATATGTAGCAGTGGTGGTGGAGAGTGGGTCATAACCAAAACTCAACTTCAGGAATGAAGGAGATGCACCAGACTGATGGATCAAGTTATTGAAGTAACAGAGTTATAGCACAACTGAGGAGGAAAAGGATTATCTTGGACATTAAAGCAAGGTACCACTGATGCCATTTTTCTAGTGTCACAGCTGTAGAAGTTCCTAGCTAAGAGTGAATCATTATATATAAAAATCTGTTAAAGAAGGCCTTTGAGAGGTGAACACTTAGAAAGCTAAGTGTAGATGAATGGCATATGGGAGTTACTCTTTTACTTGTTTCAGTCATTTGACTGTGGCCATGCTGGAGCACTGCCTTTAGTTGAGCAAATCGACCCCAGGACTTATTCTTTGTAAGCCTAGTACTTATTCTATCAGACTCTTTTTGCCGAACCGCTAAGTTACGGGAACTTAAACACACCAGCATCAGTTGTCAAGCAATGCTAGAGAGACAAACACAGACACACACACATATATACATATATACACACATATACGATGGGCTTCTTTGAGTTTCTGTCAACCAAATACACTCACAAGACTTTGGTTGGCCTGAGGCTATAGTTGAAGACACTTGCCAAAGGTGCCACGCAGTGGGACTGAGCCTGGAACCATGTGGTTGTGCAAACTATGTACAGAAATGTTGTTGGTAAGGTAAGAGTTGACAGTGAGTTCAAAGAAGAATTTACTATGTAGGTAGGAGTTCATCAAGACTTAGTCTTCAGCTATTGCTTGTTTACTGTAGTTCTCTAGGCTTTAACAGAGAAGTTCAAAATCCAGCTGACAGATTCAGTTATTTTTGGTTCTCACAAAGATCTATTCTTTTGTTTTTTTACTTATTTCAGTCATCTGACTGCAGCCATGCTGGAGCACTGCCTTGAAGGGTTTTAGTCAAACAAGGACTTATTTTTTAAGCTTAGTACTTATTCTATCAGTCTTTTTTGCCAAACTGCTAAGTTATGGGGATGTAAACACAGTAACACCAGTTGTTAAGCGGTGATGGGGGATAAACAAACACACACACACACACATATGATGGGCTTCTTTCAGTTTCCATCTACCAAATCCACTCACAAGGCTTTTCCAGCCCGAGACTATAGTAGAAGACACTTGCCCAAAATGCCACGCTGTGGGACTGAACTCGGAACCATATTATTTGGAAGCAAGCTTCTTACCACATAGCCATGCCTGCACCTTAGACAAGAAATTCCAAACAATCCTTATATTATGAGAGGTATTAAAGTAAAATCTAGCAAACACTAAAGTTTTAGTTAGCAGAAAAGAAGACAAGACGTTGCTGCCATTATGGAGAGTTCATTCGCAATAAATAAAGGAGCAGGTATCAATTCTACATGGTGTGTACAAAAAGGGCTTTAGCTGCAAAATATGTATATAGGGGTCACAGGCAGCTGGTTGAGAAGGTTGATATCAAATGTAGCAGTTGTACAGGAATAGTTATTATTAACAACATTTGTGTAATGAATACTTTTATAGCTCAGAAGACTTCAATAGACTAATTAATAGTGGAGGCTTATAATTATTCACTTGGTAAGAATTTATACAAGCAATGTAGTACTGTGAGAATGGCTCTTAATTCTGCCAGAAGGGGAAACAACATTCCCTATTTCAAATAAACCCAAATATAAACTTGTAATAAATTTTTTATTTTCTGCCCCTTCTATTTTAGTTCTGTACTCAGACTTCCTCATCAAGTTTCCCACTCAACTTGCAACAAGGGAGATGTATAGAAAATATATAAGGATATGTCATTTGTATGTGGAATATTATTTTCAATTCTTTCGAAACACGCTACCATGCTTCACACATACTTCAAAGTGACAACAAATAGGAAAAATCTATTTGATGTCTCTTCTTTATCTTTCATTACTTGGTACATTTCTCTTTATAAGGCTTAGAATGATATACCATTTATTAACTCAATATTTATGTATTATATTACTACATGATGAATTTCCCCTCCCTTAATATAGCAATGAGCAACAGAAACAATTGTAAACCAATAATGCTAGATCCGAGTGGGGTAAAAAATTCAAGATTAGCAAGGGTTACAGAATATCAGAAGATCAAGTTTGTAAATAAATAGGATCAAACATTTGGAGGTGGTGGGGACATTGAGAGTTGCCACAGATGGTTTTATGAGTCTCGCCCCAACTTGTCACATATATTAATGCAATTTAATATAAGCCATTCAACTGTAGATAACTAGTTGGTAGCCATTGGATACAATTTTTATTTACAAGTATTGGTGAAAAATCTGTGAAGGTAGAATGTAACAAATTGTAAGAAATAAAAATATGAAGATGAAAACAGAGTGAGCGGGGGGAATTTGCATTCACCATTGAGGAAGGTAAACCTTTATGCCTTATCTGCCAAATGTCTCTTAGTCATTACAAAGAGCGAAACTTGAAACACCACTATGAACCAAATCACAAAAACTGTTCACATGATTAACCACCTAAATCAGAACTACAGTAAAACAAGTTGTGTTAAAAACATCACTAAATAGCCAGCAGACACCATTGACAACATTCAGCAAGGAATCCAATACAATGACTGAGGCCAGTGTTTT
>NC_068996.1:35867411-35871789 GCF_001194135.2 Octopus bimaculoides | reverse complement strand
GTGCATAACCAAAAACTAAAAAGAGTTTAACAGTTTAAATAAAACTGCATTCACGAACAAATATTTTTGCAAACACACAAAATGTGTCTGTAACAATTAAAAGGTATTCTTTTATTTTACTGGTTTCAGTCATTGGACTGCGACCATGCTGGGGCACCTCTTTGAAGTTTTTAGTCAATCATATCAATCTTAGTACTTAGTTCTTCAATTCTGGTATTTCTTTTATGAATCTAAATTGCAGGACTTAAATACAGACAGATACAAATGTAAACATGGGGTAAATTTTGTTCATGTCTTGCAAACAGCTGAACTTTATAACAAGGATGGCTAAACTTGCTTAATGGAAGAATCACATCTAATAAACCATGTTACAGCTTAATAATTTAGCATTCAAATTACTCTGTCAAATGTAATATTTATTTATTCACATTGTTTGGAATTAATCTAGCATTATCTTATAGCTTCAAGCTTTTGATGAAACATCATCATCATCACTTAACGTCCGTTTTCCATGCTGGCATGGGTTGGATGGTTCAACTGGGGTCTGGGAAGCCAGGAGGCTGCACCAGGCTTCCCAGACCCCCAGTTGAAACGGTTGCATATTTTAAAAATGACATTGTAGGATAGGTTGTGACCTCACCAATATGGCTGCCACAAAAAAAGGACCCTGTTGATTCTGTAAAGCAGTTGGTATTAGAAAGGGCATCCAGCCATAGAAACTATGACCACGTCAAAGCAGACATTGGAGCTCAGTGCAGCCCTCTGGCGAGTTGCCTCTTGTTAAACTTTCCAATGCATGCCAGTATGGAAAACATGCTAGATGATGATGATGATTAAAGTCTCTACTGACACTGTTGTCCCAAAATCTTATTCTAGCTTAATGAAAGCTCTTTCAAAATATTCATAAACATTCATATTCTTTAAGAATCCAGAAGGACAACATGACACATCATTCTGCAAATATGTTTAATGTTTAAAAGACAGAGGAGCAGCACTGCTTAGAAAGAAACTAGTCTATTACCAAACACATAGCTCTACATATGCATAGAAATACTCAATGCAGTCTTTGTCACAAATAAAATTTTGAATAACAGGATTTTATGTCTTCCTGCAGACATTAAATTTGCAGTTTTCTGTCTTGTATCATTATCAGCAGCAGCATTGTTTGACATCTGCTTTTCCATGCTTGCATGATGGTGACATTCATTTACAGCTAACACTTGAAATTCAGGAGACAGTAACACACACACTCACTCTGATAGTACATACACACACACACACACACACAATTATATCTCACTTTCCTCTCCTTTCTTTTCCTACTGGGGTAGCCAAGTATCTCCCCTACAGTAAAATACTTTCTCTATCCCTTTATAATACTCTAACCTCTCACCTGGCACAAAGCCACTTACCTCAGTTCCAGTCCCTCTCACCTGAGAGGTCTTCATCATCAAGTTACTAGCTAACTGCTGGTGCCACATAAAATGCACCCAGTACACTCCATAAAGTGGTTGGCATTTTTTTTTTTCAGTTTCCATCTATCTAATCAATTCACAAGGCTTTGCTTAAGCCCAAGGTGCCACACAGTTGAACCAAACCCTAGACCATGTTGTTGGATAGCAAACTTCTTACAAGATAGCCATGCCTGCACCTATGCAACTGTTATATCAAAATTTCCTGTCAATTCTATGAGTTCTTATAGACTGTTATATTTTAGGTCAGAAATATTTAAATAAGTCACTGGTTTAATAAAGGTTCTATCCCATGCTATATAAAACAGGATATCATTTTGACCCCAAATAAATATTCCCATATGAATTATCTCCCTTACATGATTTAATATTTGAAGAAATATTTACAATAAACAAAATTGCTTGAAATTATAAGGTTCCTTTTATAATGATTTTAGTTTTTTTTTTAAATTTTAATTTGTAAAATATATTAGTATTTCCCAAATTCTTTGGCACAAGCTACAATCGTAACACGTTTTCAACAATGATATTCAATTCAGCTTTGTCCATTAAAATCTGACAACCAGCCAATCAGAATTCATGTCTTCTCAAAATTTTTGTAGCTTGTCACGAGTTCCTGAGTCAATTGAACTACAAATGCCCTAAATTCTTGTTCATGGAACTTTCTGGTCAATCCTATTAACAAATACATCCCTGATATAATTTTTCAGGAATCTTCTTGTATTTAGATCACCAAGACATTACATTAAATGTGTATTTAGAGTAGATATTCTTCATGTAAATTGAAGAGATACAACTATTTCTTGTAGACAATGCGACCACATAGTCATCTTAATAGTTACGTCCCTTGGTAACATGTTCGATCTATGATCATGAGTATTCCAGCTGTGACCATCCTGTCTTACATTACATTATTCTACATGTTCTTCTTATCTCAATCCCTAATAGTGAGGGAGCTTACGCTGCTATTTTTAGTATGCTGAATGACAACAAAGAGATTCCCTCTCCAGCTCATTCTGGCCAGTTTTACCCAAGAATGATGACAACATAATTCTGTAGAGTTAAGTATTTCAAAGAACTGAGCAGCACTGACAAACCAATTTTGAAGTGGCAGATGGATAAAGATCAGTTATTGCTAATACAGTATGAAGGATTTTAAGTTTAAAACCATTCCAACTGATGGTGCTGTTAAGAGATATATCTGAAGACTAACTCTTCACTATGGACACAATAGACTAAACACACTGACAGCTTCCACAAAATAGCTGTTTTCTCATCTATCATTGACTCAGGTCACCAGGGTCATTCTTTTGCCATATTTCCCAGCTTCAGAAGGAAGTAGCTGCTTAATAACCATCAGAGAGAGAGAAAAAAAAATCTGTTTTCTCAACACCAAAAGTGCTTCCCAGACAGAAATAGTAAATGGTTTACAGCACAAAAGTAATCACTTTAAATTCTCTAAAATAATATCTGAAGTGGTTTACATGATCAGAAATATAATCTCGAAGTGTTCATGGTGTTATAGTGAGAATCTGATTAAAAGGCAATTAAAAAAAGTAGGAGAAAACTTTTCAAATATAAATAAAGTGGAAGTATACAAAAATAAATGTTATTTTCCATTGAACTGTTAGTTTTGTTTCATCTTGAAAAATAAATATTTATTTTATAGTTTATTGTTGTTTATATTTTGAATTACACATATATTGGGGTACCAAAATCTTTTAAGTGCTCAGGGCCTCTGTGGGTCTTAATCTGGCCATGACTTACAAGCTACATGTTGAGCTGTAACATGTTGAGCAGTAGTTCTTTATAACCAGCTGAGTACAGTGCCACAAGATCACAAAAGGTAATATCCAGATCACATATGAGCAAAAAAGAAAACAAACAATATATAACAATAAAAAAAAGCAACAAACAAATATACAAAGTCAAATTAGGGGGAATGGTTCACACATACACACACACACACACACACAACACACACCACACACAGGTGTGTGTGTGTCATTTATTTTTTATCTGTTTCAATCATTAGACTGCAGCCATGCTGGGGCACTGCCTTGAAGTGTTTTACTTAAACGAATCAACCTTAGTACTTTTTTCTTTTAAGCCTGTTATATTGTTATACTTATTATATTGGGTTTTTTTTGCCAAAATGTTAAGTTACTAGGACATAAACAAACCAACTCTTACTGTCAAAATGATAGTTGAAGACAAACACACACACACACACACACAATGGTCATCTTTCAGTTTCCATCAACTAAATCCACTCACAAGGCTTTAATAGAAGACACTTGGCCAAGATGCCATGCAATGGTAACTGAACCTGCAATCATGGTTGAAGAAGCAAATGCTTTACAACACACTTCTGACTGCACCTAAATATATAAATATAAATAATTCAACCCATGTTAGCATTGAACATGGATGTTTACCCTTTTGACACTGTCTCTTGTTCTTTGATACATTCTTCTATGCTTCCTGTCTTAAAATAATCTAAATTAAATCCTTCCATCAAAATTTCAAAGTTAATTTATGTTCTAAAAACCAGCTTAACAATGAGAAAGCAATTTAAATGAATTCTACAGTAGTTTCTAAATTAAAAGATATGGTTATAAAATGGTTAAATAATGATAATGATGATATATTCTAACACATGCATACATGTGTGCAAGAATGGTAGAATGTGTGTGTGTGTGTGTGTGTGTGTGTGTGTGTGTGTGTGTGTGTGTGTGTGTGTGCATGCACATGTGTGTGTGTGTGTATCAACATTGTTTTAATGCCTATTTTTCCATATCCACACTATTTGGATGAAATTTGTTGAAGCAGATTTTTCTACAGCCAGATGTCCTTGTTGTGAACACTCACTAGTTTCCAAGTAAGGTAATAATATTTTCAAGGCC
>NC_068996.1:35865841-35866650 GCF_001194135.2 Octopus bimaculoides | reverse complement strand
CGAGCGTGGCCGTTTTCGTGCGGGTGACACGTAAAAGCACCCACTACACTCTCTGAGTGGTTGGCGTTAGGAAGGGCATCCAGCTGTAGAAACTCTGCCAAATCAGACTGGAGCCTGGTGTTGCCATCCGGTTTCACCAGTCCTCAGTCAAATCGTCCAACCCATGCTAGCATGGAAAGCGGACGTTAAACGATGATGATGATGATGATGATAGGAAATGGAGGACACTGCTTGTATGATGGTAATCCTGGTATACTACTACTGTCATGTAATGCCAAGAAAAGGAGATAAATATATAGGGGTGCTAAAAACTTCTTGGCTTTAAGGGTATCGCAAAGGGCCTGGTGAGAGGCCCAACCTTCCAAGTCCCTTTACAGGGCTTAGAAAAACTGAAGGACAGCTGCAATAAGTGTGTGAATCTGAGAGGGGAATATGTTGAATAAAATCATAATCAACTGATCCTCCAGTATTTTCTTTTATCCAAAGCCAAGAACCTTTCAGAACTCCCTCGTATACACACACACATAAATACATATATATACACACATATATACATATATATACACACATATATACATATATATATACACACATATATACATATATATGTATACATATACACATATATATACATATACATCATCATCATCATCATCATCATCATCGTTTAACGTCCGCTTTCCATGCTAGCATGGGTTGGACGATTTGACTGAGGACTGGTGAAACCGGATGGCAACACCAGGCTCCAGTCTAATTTGGCAGAGTTTCTACAGCTGGATGCCCTTCCTAACGCCAACCACTCAGAGAGT
>NC_068996.1:35862370-35863983 GCF_001194135.2 Octopus bimaculoides | reverse complement strand
TGCAAAACGAAATACCTCGAATATATATACACACACACATATATATACATATACACACATATATATACACATACACATATATATACACATACACACATACACACATATATACACATATATATATATATATATGTATACACACACACATATACATACATACATATACACATATACGTACATATAAACATATATATATACATATACATACATACCTATATATACATGCATACATACACATATACATACCTATATAAACATACATACACATATACATACATATACATATATACACATATACACATACATACACACACACGTGATGCACTAGTGATAAATATATATAAATATATACACATACACATGCTGATGATAAACATATAGAAATATATTTATATACATGCACAGGTGCTGGTATTACATAAAAATCACCCACTTGTGGAACAGTTGGCATTAGGAAGGGCATCCAGTCATAGAGACCATGCCAGAACAGACAATGGAGCCTAGTGCAACCCCTGGCCTTATCAGTTCTGGTCCAGACGTCCAACCCATTCCAGCATGGAAAACAGATATTAAATGATGACAATGAAGATGACATCCACTCAGATACACACATATATACACATATACAATAAGCTTGTTTCAGTTTCCATCTACAAAATCCTCTCAAAGGCTTTGATCAGCCCAGGGGTATAAAAGACACTTGTCCAGGGTGCCATGCAGTGGAACTGGACTTGGAAAAAATGTAATTGGGAAGTGAACTTCTCAGTCACAGTAACTCCTATGCTTGATCTACATATGCACACACACACACACACACACACACACACACACACACACACACACACACACACACACACACACACACACACACACACACACACACACACACACACACACACAGAGTAAAATATAGTATTTTTTTCTAAATTTCTCATTAAGAAACAAAATAATAAATCCCAAGATTATAAACCAATGAGGAACTAAAACTTGGGGCTTTTTTTTGTTTTCACTTACCTTACTGGCATCTAAACACTTGACTTCTGATGGAGAAAGTTCTAAAATAAGAGAAAAAAAATAATGAGTTATCATTTAATTTGTTTAACAAATACAAAATGTGAGAATTATATTTACAATATAACTTTAAAATGAGAAACAAAGCCAAAAAGAAGGGTTTCATAAGGCTTCAGATATAAACTGGTAAAGTTAAGTCTCTAAATTCTAGATTTACAGTTGATAATAATCTATATCTATACTATATATAAAACAGAGATGTGTGTGTAATCGCTTTTCACGTGAAATCAACTTCACCAAATGCTTCCATACTTGTGATGCATGAATAATTTGACCTCGGATAAATGTTAGGCTCTTCATTTGATTTTTTTAATTAAAAATAAATAATATTGCTTTATATTTAAGATTCACTTCTTTAAAAAGGTTCTTCAATGTCAACTTCCGGTATTGACGTAACAACGGCAAAAAGCTTCACTCTCTATTTTGCGTGCGAGTGTGTGTGTGAGTGTGTATGAGAGAGAGAGAGAGTAAATACTACATACACACCGCTCTCTCACTCTGTCTCACACCCCCCCCCTTGACTCACTCACACTCTGTCTCTT
>NC_068996.1:35854556-35860815 GCF_001194135.2 Octopus bimaculoides | reverse complement strand
GCCCCTGGACTGGCTCCTGTGCAGGTGGCACGTAAAAAACACCATTTGAGCATGGCCGTTGCCAGTACCGCCTGACTGGCCCTCGTGCCGGTGGCACACAGAGCACCCACTACACTCTCAGAGTGGTTGGCGTTAGGAAGGGCATCCAGCTGTAGAAACTCTGCCAAATCAGATCGGAGCCTGGTGCAGCCATCTGGTTTCACCAGTCCTCAGTCAAATCGTCCAACTGATGCTAGCATGGAAAGTGGACGTTAAATGATGATGATGATGATGATTATCATCACTTATTTCTGCTGAGGTTGACCTTGTCTTTCATCCTTCTGGGGTTGATGAAATAAGTACCAGTGGAGTACTGGGGTTGATGTAATTGACTTAGCCCTGCCCCCCAAAATTTCAGGCCTTGTGCCTACATCAGAAAGGATTGTTGCTGCTGCTGCTGCTGCAGTTGCTGTTGTTTTTTTACTTTTCAGTCTAGTCTGGAAAAAGTGCTCTCTATTCGACTCTGACAAAATAGTTGCTTCCTTGATGCAGTTTTAGCAGATATGTCCAACAGATGTTTATATTTTCTATATATGTCTATAGATTTTCTATAGTTCTATAAATTATCTTCAGGCCATTATTACTAGTAATCTTCTCTGGAATTTTATCTCCAATTCAATTTAAAGTTTATTTTCAATTAAATACCTCATCTAATTTGATCTTAATGTCAAATAATTAACATTACATTCAACACATTTAACCCTTTTGATACTAACCCACACAAGACCATCTTTGGTTCTATGGTGCAGAGTTTATGTTTTAAAGAAATCTAGAAAATCTAAATCTTAAAAATTTCCATTGAAATTTTATTATTTTTTTGTTACAAATACCAGAATTTTAGTAACGAGTTATTTTTTTTTTAATTCTTCATTATTTTCAAAAATTAACTGAAGCAAAGACAATGTGTTTCCATAGAAATATGATAATGAAAGAGTTGAATTAATTACAAATGGAAAATGGACGTTAAATGATGATGAAGGTGATGATGATGATTTCATTTCTGGAAAGAGATATCTACAAAATTTAATCAGAAAAGTTACTAAAATTTGTGATTTTCTGAAATTCAATCCAGCAAATGAGATAAAATTAAATGGATATTTGCTAAAAAAAAATTATCATTTAATGTGCAAAAATGTAAAAGAACAAGATTCTTAAATGCTAAGCAAAGATTGCTCTGGCATCAAACTGCAAAATTAATTTCTGATATTTAATAAAATAAATGCGTCACAATATATAATATTAAGAAAAAAAAGAAAAAAACTTTACCTCTTATTGGTCCTAAAGCAGCATCACGTGCCAAAGCAGTAAGGTCACTTCCAGAATATCCGTCAGTTAACCTAAACGAAGAGATGCTTCCTTTAGTAAATTAATCATAACAAAAATATACTTCGTATTGTTTAAAAAGAGAATGGAAGCAACATCAACAATTATTTATTATTCATTAAAAAGGTTATTTCCCAGTTTCTTGCTAATTTAGTTTTTCACAATATATTTATATGTAAAGGAAAACTTCAGATGTGAATTTAGTCACTACAAATGTTATTTCTCAATTTAAACTCTGTATAATTAATAAACTGATATATTCTTTTAGTTTTCCTTTACTTATTTCAATCATCGAATGCAACTCTGATGGAGCAATGGTTTTGAGAATTAAATATACTAAGCCACATAGATTTTCATGCATTAGTGATCTCGAAAAAAAAAGATCAACTTGAACATTGAAGTAAGGGGAAGTAATCAGGTCATATAGTAATACAACTGAATATTTTTATATGTGAATGAGCTGGGTCTCACCCTTTGCTTAAAGACTGAGAATTGTTTAGGGGTATTAAGGACAAGATTCTCGTACCAATAACTCCTATCACAGTTTGGTTCAATACCTTAAACCTAATTATAGAAAGTTTCTTTCGTCTTTTTATGATCAATATATATATGTATATATGCACACGCACACACACGTTTATGAATTTTTGCACGATACCTGATGTGAAATCGTGTGTTGAAACAGATATTGTTATATTTCGAGATGGTCATTTGACTATCCCAAAATATAATATATAATGAGATGAGAAAGGAATAAATGAATATACAATTGTCTTATGAACTTCATTAGCTTACAGTTGTTTCTGACACCTATTTGAGTGCTTGAGTAACCTTACAACAGAAACAGCTGTAAGCTAATGAAGTTCATAAAATAATCATTTGTTCCTTTGTCATTACACTTTCCTATTACCACCCTGTACTTGACTAACAATTTATTCTGAAGCATATGTATAGTGAGTTCTACACCAGATTATTAGCCTCACAATACCTAAGCAATATATATTGCTTAGGTATTATATATAGGTATTATATATAGGTATATATATAGCAAGGTATATATATATATATATATATATATATATATATATAGCAAGAGAGAGAGAGAATGTATATATATAGGTATATATATATAGCAAAAGAGAGAGAATGAGAAAAAGAGAACAGAATGTGGTATTCTTACCTAGCAAGGCCTTCCATTTCTAAATTTGTTAGAGGATTACCGTGTTTAGCTAACAAATGTACAAGCATTTGTCTTCGAGTTATATTTTCAGGCATTGTGACATAAACACGCTTAGCAAAGCGACTGAAACAAAACAAAAGCACCGTGATTAATAGCTTTAGTTCTTCAAAAATAGTAGAGACTGATTAAAATGGTTTTAACATGTAATAGAGAGAATAGATTTTACGTTTGAAACTGATACAGCAAATTTGAAAAAAAAATTGTTCACAATAAAACTGGTGGTTCCACATATATAGATGCGTACATTAAGGTACAAGAATAGTGGTGTGGTCAACAATTTTATTTCCCAACCAAGTGGATTTTGGGTTCAGTTCCATTGCATAACACCTCTGGCAAGTGCCATCTACTATAGCCTATAGATCAGCCAAAGTTTTGCGAGTAGATTTGGTAGACAGAACTCAAAGTAGCCCTGTACGCACGCATGCATGCATGCTGAGGTTGACTTTACCTTTCATCCTTTCAGGGTCAATAAAGTACCAGTTGCACACTGGGATTGATGTAATCAACTAGCCCCCTTCTCCCCAAATTTCAGGCCTTGTGCCTATAGTAGAAAGGATTATTAATATTATTACTATCATTAAGGCAGTGAGCTGGCAGAATCGTTAGTATGCTGGATAAAATGTCTTTACATTCTGAGTTCAAATTCTACCAAGGTTGACTTCCATCTTTTGGGGTCAATAAATTAAGTACTAGTCAAATATTGCGGTTGATGTGATCAACTGTTCCCCACCCCACAAATTCCAGTCCTTGTGCCTACAGTAGAAAGGATTATTATTAATATTATTTACATAAGAATGTCGTAAGAATTTAGAAACTTTGAGTTCAGCTATTAACAAATTATTTCGTATTTCTCAAAGTAAATAAAGCTATAAATAATAGTCTCAAATTTTGGCACAAGGCCAGTAATTTGGAGGTAGGGGGAATAATCAATTAGATCAATCCCAGTGTTCAACTGGTACTTATTTTATCAACAGGTATTCCTTTACTTGTTTCAGTCATTTGACTGTGGCCATGCTGGAGCACCACCTTTAGTCAAGCAAATTGACCCCAGGACTTATTCTTTGTAAACCTAGTACTTATTCTATTGGTCTCTTTTGCCAAACCGCTATGCTACAGGGATGTAAACACACCAGCATCAGTTGTCAAACGATGGTGGTGGGGGGGGACAAACACTGACACACAAACATATACACACACATACATATATATATGCGTGGTCGTTGCCAGTGCCGCCTGACTGGCTCCCATGCCAGTGGCACGTAAAAACCACCCACTACACTCACAGAGTGGTTGATGCCAGGGAGGGCATTCAGCTGTAGAAACTCTACCAGATCAGATTGGGGCCTGGTGCAGCCATCTGGTTCACCAGTCCTCAGTCAAACCGTCCAACCCATGCAAGCATGGAAAGCAGACGATATCATCATCATCGTCATTAAATGACGATGATGATATTACACGATGGGCTCCTTTCAGTTTCCGCCTACCAGATCCACTCACAAGGCTTTGGACAGCTTGAGGATATAGTAGAAGTCACTCACCCAAGGTGCCACGCAGTGGGACTCAACCTGGGACCATGTGGTTGGTAAGCAAGCTACTTACCACAACGTTTCTGCTAGCTCACTGCCTTAAAGCTATAAAAATATCAACATGCAAATAGAAAAGTCAAAGGCAGCCTTTGACTTTTTCTATTGCAAGGTTTTTTTTTTAACCCAATATTTACATGTTATTACTATATTTTCTTTCATGGCAAATATTATTTTCCATACTTAAACCACTGACTTCTGGTAGTAAGTACCATGCAGATGGCATCTCTGAAATATTCAATTTCTAAACAATTCTATTTTCTCCATCTTACCAAACATACATTTCTCCATATTTATTGATTGATTGATTAAATCACTGCTGATCCAAGCAAGCTACAAGGGAAGCTATACAATGAAAAGTTCAGAAAAGGGCAGAAATATGCAGAGCTGTTTTCCATGGTTACCAGAAAAATTATTAAAAAAGTATTAGTTACCAAAGATTGTGCTTTTCTTCCACAATTGGTCAGTAAAATAGGTACCAGTCAGGTACTGGGGTTGATACAATTGACTAGACACCTACCCCCAAAATTGCTGGCTTTGTGCCAAAATTAGAAAGAAATATATTATCAAAACAGCGAGTCAACAGACAGAAAATGTTCAGTTGGTCACATTAAACACTGATTGATTGATTAATTAATTAACTGATTAAGTAATAAGTTAACTGAAGATCATTTATAGAACAAATGTTTCAGAGTGCATGTGGTCTGATTGAAAAGTAAAATAAATTAGCTCAAGAGATTAAGTTAGCACTATGTAATACAAAAAACGCGTTTTTTGGTAACTTCTCAAACGCAAATTTTCGAGTTATTCCTCTGCCACTGATGAAGATGACAATGATGATGATGATGGTGTGTGTGTGTATGTTAACCATCAACCTACAAAGACGCACATGCAGCCATAGTATAGAAGTGGCTAAGGGAAATAACTCTCCTCCAATAAGAGTTGGTTGTTTAAAACACTGGCCAATCTCCATCGTTCGACGATGGAGGATTTAACTCATGATTCAACTGAATAATCTGTTCCCGAGTTAACATGTACGTGGCTGAGTATTCTCCAGCCACGGTTACCTTCTTAGGTAGAAACAGTGTGACACAGCGTGCAATGAGGCTGTACCTTTTTTTGAATTACATATACGATCTACCAGACAGACATCTCTGCAGTTTCCACATACCCCACAAGATTTCACTTACAAGGTATGGTTCAACTCGAGACTACAGGAAAAAAATTGCTCTTTCTATAACCTCGACGGTGCCACCCAATGGAATCAAACATGTGACTTCGTGTTTGGGAAGTGGTCATACAGTTAAAATCATTATGATAAACAAATAACAGGTCAAAGTTTTGAGTGAGTGAGAGAAAGAGAGTGTGTGTGTGTGTGATAGTGTGCGTGTAATTTTTATCTTTTACTTGTTTCAGTTATTAGACAACGTCTTGAAGAATTTTTACTCAAATGAATCGACCCCATGACTTAAGCCTGGTAGTTGTTCTATCTGTCTCTATTGCCGAACCGCTAATTTACGGGGACGTAAACATACCAACACCAGTTGTCGAGGTTTGATTAGGGGTGGGCAAACACAGACACACATATATGCGTTTGAGAAGTTGCCAAAAATTCCTTTATATTACAAAGTGCTATCTTATGCACCTCGTTCGTGATTCTCTTGACATAATTTATTTTATTTTTCAATCGAACTACATTCACTCTGAAATATTTGTTCTATATATGATCTCCAATGTGAGTGTGTGTGTGTATATATATATATATATATATATATATATATATATATACACACACACGATGGGCTTCTTTCAGTTTGTCTTCCAAATCCACTCACAAGGCTTTGGTTGGCCTGAGGCTACAACAGAAGGCACTTACCCAAGGTGCCATGCAGTGGGACTGAACCCAGAACCATGTGGTTGGAAAGCAAGCTTCTTACCACACAGCTATGCCTGCACCTACATACTATTTCAGGGGTCAGGGAACATTTTTAACCAATTATGCCAAAATATATTTATTTACGCCAACATTACCTTCTTGATTTGAATGGAAGAAAATCATAGATTCTTTGAATTC
>NC_068996.1:35848358-35853235 GCF_001194135.2 Octopus bimaculoides | reverse complement strand
TGTTCTCACTATCCTTCTTGATAGCTATAAAAACTGGAGACCACAAGCAAAGTTCCTCTTTAGTCACCCGTCGGTGACGCCTCAACAGGCTAGTCACCAGCCGGTGATGCCTCAACAGGCTAGTCACCAGCCGGTGACGCCTCAACAGGCTAGTCACCAGCCGGTGACGACTCAAGGAGAACGAAGTCTGGCTGACCAACTACAACCTTGGCCAGAGGGAGAAAGAAGTTTACTGTCAGCCACTGTGAGACAATGTCGCACACCTTATAACTAATACGAGCTCGCATCCTTTTCTCTATAACACTAGCATCTCTCTCTATATATAAATACTACTATAAGAAAGTGTACATACAGATACAGGCCGAAATTCTTTACCTTGTATGCTTTACATACAAACTGTTATACTATTACACTGGCCTACTCGTCGTGGTATGGCAACTATGCAAGTAACAGTAAATAAATATTTCTATAAAAATGTCGATCATCTTCATCGTTCATCTTATAACCAGTACAATTGGTAAATAATACATATCGTTACAATGGGTGACACATCGACTACACAACACAAAAACATTAACCGTTACATATATATATCACTGCATTGACCAAGCCATCAGATGGTGTTATACACCACAAGTCACTATGTGTTGCATCACAGTGTTGTAGCTTTCAAATGGTGTCATCCTGCTGGCCAGATGGACAGGCCAACATTTCTCCCTGAGCAGAATGTCAGTCTGTTGCAAAGAAACCCATTTGCAGCTGGATGGTTGGGAGCAATGTGAAAGCTTGCTTGGTGAGGAAGAAGGTGAGTTTTGGACATCTTGCAGAATGAGAAATAAGACCTACGAAAGGGCAGAAGAATTGAGAGGAGTCAACAACCATTCAATGGAAGGAAATGTCTGAAATAAAACCCATTCAGTGAGGACTTGCAACCAGCTGGTACTTATTTATCACAGCATAGATGTTGGCATGACTGTGTAGTAAGATGTTTGCTTCCCATCCACATGGTTCCAAGTTAAGTCCCACTGCGTGGCACCTTGGGCAAGTGTCTTCTACTATAGCCCCAGGCTGACCAAAGACTTGTGAGTGGATTTGGAAGATGGAAACTGAAAGAAGCCTGTTGCATGTGTGTGTGTGTTTTTGTGTGCATGTGTCTTTGTCTACCACCGCCATCACTTGACAACCGGTGTTGGTTTATTTACATCCCCATAACTTAGTAGTTTGGCAAAACAGACCAATAGAATAAGTACCAGCAGGTTGCAAGTCTTCACTGAACGGGTTTTATTTCAGACATTTCCTTCCATTGAATGGTTGTTGACTCCTCTCAATTCTTCTGCCCTTTCGTAGGTCTTATTTCTCATTCTGCAAGATGTCCAAAACTCACCTAAGTACCAGGCTTAGGAAAAACAAGAAAAGTACTGGCATCGATTCATTTGACTGAAAATTTTTCAATGCAGTGCTCCAGCATGGCCACAATCTAATAACTGAAACAACTGAAAGGTAAACGATAAAAGTAAAAACAATAATGGCCTAAAGATCTTACAGTTTCATCTATCGACAACTGATAATAAAAGAAAAAATACAATATTTTCAAGTAATGGCCACATTTTTGTTATATCTTGCAAAAAGGACTCCAAATCAACCTTTGAGTTTAGTCTCCAAAGTATTGTGGGTCTGGATTCGGCCCAGAATGTTTTTAATTTACTCATGGAGTTGGCCTGATTCCAAAATGGTATATGTTGGGCTATGGCTTCTAGGAGTAAAGTTGAAAAAGTGTGACACACTGACACATTGACATTCGCATTTATATTAGATAAGTGTGTTTGTTTCTTTAGGTGGGTGGGTGTGTCTGTGTCCATGTGCGTGTGTATGTGCACATGTATAGATATATAGGCATTTGAGTGAAGGTGTGTGGCTTAGTGGCTAGAGTATTTGACTCATGACCTTATGATCATGAGTTCAATTCCCCAGCAGTGTGTCATATTCTTGAGCAAGACACTTTATTTCACATTGCTCCAGTCCACTCAGATGACAAAAATGAATAGTACCTGTAATTCAAAGGGCCAGCCTTATCACATTCTCCATCTCATAGAATCTCTCTGAGAACTACATTAAGGGTACATGTGTCTGGAGTGCTCAGCCACTTGTATGTTAATTTCACGAGCAGGCTGTTCCATTAAATGGATCAACTGATACCATTGTTGTAACTGACAGAGTGCCACAGATATGCATTTGTATGTGTGCATTCTACATATCAGCATTTATTTTAAACCCTTATAAGACAACTTGACCAGTCTATTAGCCCACCATTCCAGTGGTAGAATTAAAACAGAGCTAATGTTTCTAAGAATATATCTATACTTCTACTCCATTAGTATAGAAACAATAGTGAACTTCACCTCCAAGAGTTTAATTAACAACTTTGATTTCAAAATGTTAAATTGAAAAGTAACAATGAATGTTTCTTACCCCATCAAATTCTATCAGGAATTCTGTTTTTAAGCGACGACTAGCTTCATTCTCTCCTTCTCTCCTTTCACAAAGTAAGGAGTCGATTTCATCTACAAAGCAAAAATACATTATTGATGATGATAATATGTAACTTCAGCACATGGTCACACATTTATAGCAAAGAATATTGTCAGTGAATCAATCTTAATATGTTACTGAAACTTTCAAATATAGAACATTAAATAATAATAATAACAACGATAGTAATAATAATAATAATAATAATGCCCAGATGCAGTAGCTGGCAGTGGCTCTCATGGCTTCTGATCTTAATTGATTGGAAGTGTTATCATGTACATTGTTTTGTCTTGGTATAAAAGATGGGCTACCACAAATATTCTGCTCAATACCACAGATTTGCTTGTCAGTTGTTTGACCTTAACCAGTTGAGCATGTCCCTTGGTGGCTGACGATATGTGCATCTCTGATCATGAGCAGAAGTAGTAAGGGAACATCATAGCCATGTGTTGAGAGGAATTCTTTGTGGTTTGAATAATTCACCTTTGGAAACATAGGTGTTTTGCTCATCATCCTTAAGCAATCCTTATTCAGGAACCTTTTGAATAGGATGGGCTACTTGACCCGAAGAAAATTCTAACTGGGCCCTGCTTTGCAAGGTCATGCACTGTTTACCTTGATATGAAATCACGATGTCGTGCACATATGGTTGTGATGCATGTGCCTGGTATACCCTTATCAGACGGGTAGTCGTGATGGGTATACTGGGCTTTGTATATTTGTACCCCAATGTCACTCTGATGGCATGCACTGCTCTCTCACTCAATAATAATAATCCTTTCTACTACAGGCACAAGGCTTGAGTTTTTTTTTTTTTTCGGTAGAGGTGAGGAGGGTTGAAGTTTAGTTGATTACATCAACCTCGATGCTCAACTGGTGTTTATTTCATTGACTCCAAAAGGATGAAAGGTAAAGCTGACTTTGGTGGAATTTAAATTCAGACCATAAAGCCTTAATGATGATGATGATGATGACGACGATTACTATTATATTAAATAACAATAAATAAATATCATTTCAGGCATGAGCTCAAGGCATGAAATTTGACAGAGAAAGTCAGTCAATAGCATCGCCCACAGTACTCAACTGGTACTTTATTTTATGAACCCTGAAAGGATGAAAGCAAAGTTGACCTTGGTGGGATTTGAACTCAGAACATAAAGACAAGAACAAATTACTGGAAGGCATTTTGTATTGTGCTCAATAGCAATGATTTATCTCTATAATACAGGAACAAGGCCAGAAATTTTAGACAAAGAAGCAGTCACTTAGACTGATCCCTACCCCAGTTATTATGTGGTAGTATATTTTATAAACGTTAAAGTTGACCCTAATGAACTTTCAAATTCAAAATGTAAAGATTTGTTACTAAATACCCCCATGGTGTTTCATCCATTATGCTAATGATTATACTACTAATAATAATAATCATCATCATCATCATCATCATCATTATCATCATCATTGCTTAACATCCACCTTCCATGCAGGCATGGGTGGAACAGTTTGACAGGAGCCAGCCAGGCAGAAGCCTGCACCAGACTTCTGCAACTGTTACGGCAGGATTTTTACAGCTGGTTGCCCTTCCTAGCACCATCCACACATCATCGTGGACTTAGTGCTTTTTACGTGGCACAAGCAAAGGCAAGGCTTTTACAGACAGATGCCCTTTCAAACGCCAACTAATACTGCAATGAAATAATACATTAATCTTGATTTCACCCCTTTACAAAGGGCCCAATTGAAAATAAAAAAAAAAAATTGTCAGCTTGAGATATGATAAGTCACCTCTCCTCACAGCTTCAGAATTTATTTTACATATTTTATTCACTACTTTCACTTTTATCATTTATTTGCTTTAGTCATTGGATGGTGGCCATGCTGAGGCACCACCTTGAAGGGCACAGTCAGGCAAACCGCACCCCCTCCCCACACATACACACTAGTACTTATTTTTTTTTAAAGTCTCGTACTTATTCTATTAGTCTCTTTTGCCAGACCACTAACTAATGGGAATGTAAACAAACCCACACCAGCTGTGAAGCAGTGGTAGGAAGCAAAGACAAATGTAGACGTGTGTGTGTGTGTAAAGCTCATGGCTTCAGAGCTAAAGAAGCTGCACTCTTGGAAGAGCCCTGCTTCTCACATGGACAACTGTATGTTGGCTGCTCAAGAGTGGGCAGCAACAAAAAACTTATTTGTATATGCTCCACAAGGGAAAACAAGGAACATAGTTTACAATGAGGTGTTATAATCACAACAGCAAGAAAGTATGTACATGATCACCTTCTTTTACGAAACTTCATTGACTTTCATATATTTATATTGATATACATATATATACGTGT
>NC_068996.1:35846737-35847447 GCF_001194135.2 Octopus bimaculoides | reverse complement strand
TTTCATTTAGTAGAATAGTTTCATTTTTAAAGTGAAAGTATTTGACATGAGTGTTTTTGTTTCACTTTTGATACGTAATACTTAAATAGCGGAGGAGATATTATGTTGCCGTGGGCTCGAACTCTGCAAGAAGTGAAAAATTTTTTTGACTAAAACACAACTGGAACCCTAAGTAAGGCATCTGTAAAATTTGAATGAAATTGGTTGCGTAGTTCTCGAGTTTTAGGGATTCACACAGACAGACAAACAGACAGACAGACAGACAGACACACATTCTCATTTTTATATATATAGATATCAGGCTTCTTTCAGCTTCCATCCATCAAATCCACTCACAAGACTTTGGTTGGCCTGAAACTATAGTAGAATTCTATTTACATCCCATAACAGTGATTAAGTAAAAGAAACGGATCTAGTTTAAAACGGGGGCACCAGTATTTTCTTAACGAAACACTAATGAAACTTGGGACACTGGTAGAATGTGTCATATAAAACATCTTTTACTCTTAGTCTTCTTAACAAAAAAAAGGAATTCGCAAGTTATTCCATGTTAAAGTTGTCGTATTTCTGTAATTTCAACCAATCACTGACGTCTATTCAACTGAATAGAGATACTGCTGGGCGGTCATAAAAATGTTATTCCCTGTGACATATTTCATCCGCTTTAATCGTAATTTATACGCATATATTGTTTATATAATAAATTACGC
>NC_068996.1:35843130-35846727 GCF_001194135.2 Octopus bimaculoides | reverse complement strand
CCAGCGACAGAAGTATAAAACAAAACAAAAACACTTTTCTAGAGTTCTTGAAGAAATTATTTAATACCATTTTCAATCTTCTGTTTTCTTCATAAGTATTTATCTCAATGTATCTTCTCATTGGTTTATTAACAAGTATATAAAGATTCAAAAATTTACACATTACCCATAAAAATCACAGCAGGCTGTAGTTCCCTGGCGACAGCAAAGAGGGCGCGGACTAATTTTTCTCCTTCTCCAACCTGTTGAGAAAAAAATTGATTAACTAAAATATTATATACAATTAAAAATATCACTGTAAATTACAAATATAAAATATAAATTACATTTAAATATCACACACACACACATATATATTATATTATATTATATTACAATTGTTGCACTGACACTCAACTCTGGTTGCATGGTTTCTTATAGCAGAAACAGTTGTAAGCTAATGAACGTGATTATGTACCTCCTGTTCTATTATCGTTTATATAATGATTAATATTTTGTATCTTATTCAACAGAAGTTATAAAAGTAATTCGAAGGCAAAGAATTTCATGCATTGATACTTATTAAACTTTGATAAGTGCTGATGCACGAAACTTTCGGTCCTTAAGTCACTTGTGTAAACATTCTGCTGGTCAAATATTAAGTGGATTTTGACTTCTATTTCTGTTCTTATGACCAAATACCTCTCTCTTTCCCTCTCTTTAGTATCATCCAAATCTTTTGTGAGTTAACATGGGATCACTTGGTGACAATGTAACCTTCATTTGACTAAGGTATTTTAACATGGATTTTATTTGATCTATTCCCAAAATTTGGATTTTTATTCCCATACACAGCAACCCAGGCTGCTAACCATAAAGTAACTTATTTTCTGCTTATCAAATTTAGATATAGGAAACATTTACAACCTATTGTTCCTGAAAGTTATTTTTTATATCCTCTACGGATTGTTTGAAGCTCACCAACTTCCTACACCTTGGATTTTATTTTTACACACACACACACACACAAACACACATGTATTATTGCATTTGATTTATCTATAACTAATTTAGCCCTCTCCTTTGACACATGAACTCTGAAAATGCTTTTGTGTGTGTCTGTGTCTGTGCATGGTCAATAATTTACTTTCATCCAACAAAACCCTAATCTTTTGTAGTGTGGAGGGTAAATGGAAATGATACAATACTCACATATTTGGAAGTTAAACTGGCAGCACTAATATTGAAGAATGTAGCATTTGATTCATTTGCTACGGCTTTGGCCTGGAATGGAAACAAGATAAATAAATGGACATTTTCCAAAAATTTTACCAGAAGAAAACATACTTGACAATAGAATATAAAAAGAAAATATAATATATAAATATTAAAAAGTATGTAGACAGATCCTCTGCCAATTTCAGCTGTGGCTATACTAATAGTTGAATCAGTTGAAGTAACAGTTCATTGTATTAAAGTGTTAGTGGCTAAGTATTCCATAGTCATTTGTTACTTAAATGTAATTCTAAAATAGAATTGGAAGACTCATCAAGCTAAGTGAAATCGTAGTCATGGCCTTTACCAGTGTCATGTGAATGGCACCTGTGAAATCGTAACTGTCGCCATTGCTGGTAACATGATCTTCAAATCTTGGGCCTCATGGAGGCCAAAGTAACTGAGACCTTTGGTAATATGCTGCACTTGAGAAAACTCATCAAGCCAAGTAAAAAAGTAGTCACAGCTGTTACCAGTGATATGTAAATAGCACCCATGAAACCATAGTCATGGCTATTGCTGGTGTCATGTAAATGGCACATAAAAAGCACCCATTATACTCTTGGAGTGGTTGGTGTTAGTAAGGGCATCCAGCCGTAGAAACCATGGCAAGTCAGACTGGAACCTGGTGCAGCTCTCCAGCTTGCTAGCTCTAGCACTCAGCATACACTATAAAGTGGTTGGCACTAGGAAGGGCATCCAGCTGTAGAAACCTGGTGCAGCCCTCCAGCTTAACAGTTTCAGTCAAACCATCTAACCCATGCCAGCATGGAAAGCAGACGTTAAATAGTAATGATGAATTAGGCACAGGCTTGGTTGTGCAGTTGAGAAACTTGCTTCTCTACCACATGGTTCCAAGTTCAGTCCCACTGCAAGGCACTTTGGAAAAATGTCTCCAACTGTAGTTCTGGGCTTTGTGAGTCAATTTAGTAGATGGAAACTGAAAAAAAACCTGTTGTGTGTGTGCATGCATGTTTGTGTCTTCTTGTCTTAACATAACATGATAATTGTAAAGAAGTACCAGTGTTGTGAAAGCAGTATCATTCATTTCCAATATTCTGCAATAAATATGTCTGGCCGTGGGGAGATATTTTACCTTGCTTGGAAACAGGTGAGGGTTGGCAACAGAAAAGGCATCTAGCTGTAGAAGATTTGCCTCAATAAATTCTGTCCAACCCATGCAAGCATGGAAAAGTGAACATCAAAATGATTATGATGAGTCAGTGTGATACAATGATGTCACAAGGCTGTACCTTTTCAATTACCAATACACCACTCTAACTTCCATACATTTTCTGTCAACCAATTCTCACCAATACTTACACTGACCCATGGCTAACAGAGGGAAGGACACTTATTCAATGTGCCACACAGTATTAATGAACAAAGACCTCATAATTGCAACAATAACTTTGTAACCATTCCACTCATCTCAACTGCTGGGACCTCATTTTACTTAAGAACTTTATAATACCATGTCACAAATAATACATAACTGCTACAATAGTAGATTATTATAATCCAGTATATTAGTTTTTTGTATTTAATTTTTATCATTATCATTTAACGTCTATGTTCCATACTGGCATGGGTTTGACAGGATCCGATGGGTTCAAGGACAGTTTCGTACTCCACTGTCTGCTTTGGCATGATTTCTACAACTGCTTACCTTTCCTGAAACCAACAACTTTACAGTGTTGACAAGGTACCTTTCTCCCGGTATCGACACTTAAGGTTGTCATGCTGCTTGCAAGACTACAAAATCCGAAGGAGAAGGATTAGCTTTATGCTAAGGGATCAAGTTCTTGTAGAGCTGCATGGCTACTCACATTCAGATGAGGAGAAAATGATCAGCATTGGTATATAATAAATCATCTAAAAAATTATAATGCTTTATTACATTATTATTTTCTTATTAAAAGTGTGTGGAGAAAATCTTTGTAGCCAAACAGTACCATGTATTACACATGGTACTGTATACATACATCTAATTTTAATATTGATTTGTTTGTTCAGAGTTTTACTCGTTTTGGTGGGAAAATGCATCATCATTTTTAAAGTTTTAGTTAAAATATCAGAGTTGTCTCCCTTGTCTCTCAGTCTTCCAGATCAACCCATTCTCAAGCTTTTAGCTAGGGATTCTTTAGGAACTCTTATCGGTTTCCTGACGCCTATCCCTCCGACCAACACCACTCCGTTGAAAAATTAGTAAATTTCTTCGGTGGACATTGGAATTAGACACTGAGGGAAAATGGCTGTAACTTTTTTATTTTTTAATTTTGGCGATTTTCGTTTTCGATAATGTGTTCTATATGTCACGGTCATGCGATTCCCCTAAAAAAA
>NC_068996.1:35842600-35842987 GCF_001194135.2 Octopus bimaculoides | reverse complement strand
CTCCCCTCACCAAGCAGGCTATTTACATGCTAGAAATAACAGCCAAATCTGGTTAGGGTTAGGGTTAGGGTCAGGGTTAGGGTTAGGTTTACCCTAACCCTAACTCAAAACCTAACCCTAACCCCGTTTGCCAAAGCGCATTTTTTCTTTCATATTTATTTACATATAGTCCATTTGGACCAATGCAAGATTTGGATTGTCCGCATTTAGCTGTTATTTCTAGCATATCAAGTTTCGTAGTGGGGACTCCACATATGATCCTTTTTCTGTTTCAATATAAATGTAAGCCGTTCATTTTCACATCTAAGTTGCGAGGCTATTCGTACGACCTGGACATGTAGAACACAATGTCAAAAATGAAAATCATCAAACACCCCCCCCCCCCCC
>NC_068996.1:35838410-35842586 GCF_001194135.2 Octopus bimaculoides | reverse complement strand
CCCGTGTGTGTGTGTGCGGGGGGAGGGGGATTTGGGGTCCAAAATTTTTTTTAGGGGGAATCGCATGACCGTGACATATAGAACACATTATCGAAAGCGAAAGTCGTCAAAATTAAAAAATAAAAAAGTTGCAGCCATTTTCCCTCAGTGTCTAATTCCAATGTCCACCATTTCTTCTATTGGTTTTCCCCAATAGAACCTAAACAGATAAACAGTTTATCGCTTCATCATAATGTGCAAGAAAGCGAGGCTCTCACATTTTTAAATAAATTAACATTTCTCGGTTTACTACTTCGAATATGTTGATACACATGTTATTGTTGAATACTTTAGAATAGATCTGAAATAAAAATCATCATCTTGCTGCTGTCGCCACCGCCCTTTTAACGTTCACTTTTCCATACTTGCACGAGTCTGATGGAATTCGTTGGAACAGCTTTTCAACGGCCGGATACCCTTCCATTTACAAATGCTCACCTATGATATTTTCCCCGTGACAACCAGACACGTTTTCATGGAAACGAAAAACATTGCCGTACGACAATGACATTCGTTTACAACTATCGCACAATGTCAAGGCAAGGAGACTGTAACACACACACACACACACACACACACACACACACACACACACACATGCTTGTCTGGTCGCCGCTAGATGGAAGTTGTTCGCTCCCTTGTTTGCAATATATTGGACACATTGTGTCATTAACCATCTGCAGGAGGTATCTACCGGAGGTTATTCCAACAAATCCACATCGATATAGTTGGACCCTTAACTTCATGTGAAGATAACATTTATTTGTTGACATGTATAGATCGTTTCTCGAGATGGCCAGAAGCTTATCCCATCAAAGATATTTCTGCAAAAACTATAGTAAAAACCTGAATGTGTGTGTCTGTATAACTTAAAATCTCTCAATACAGCGAAACTCAAATGTAAATCTCCCAACATAAAACCATGTTATCGCACCTGAGGTGTCCTCTATGCACTGTGTGTTGCACCTGGTGTTATTGCATCGTTTCACGCCCACAAGGGAGCAGTGCATCTTGAAGATAAAACAAATGTTGTGGTAATATAAAAAAATGTTGTTGGTACATTCCGTCTTCTCTATTTATCTTTAATATATACCCAACATCCATCCTGGAATCCCTGAAATTGTTACAATGATATTTGCTAAGCATCGCTCATGATGCCTGGTAGCCATAAGTGGTGAACGGGCTCCGCGGACACACGACCTGGGACTTACTCTGAAATAAAGGTTTCGATACTGTATTTTCTTTACCTTAATTCTTAAATCTCATACATACCGGTGACTGGTAATAAAGTCACAATTTATGGGATCCGGACAAAACCCACCTACACCACCCACCCTCCCAGACAAAATCCCTGACTTTTTTTCCTGGATTTACACACATGACGGGTTTCTTTCACTTTCTGTCTAAAAGTCCAACCACAAGGCTTTGGTCGGCTCAGAGTTATAGTTACTTCACTATATTTCACTCTAGGCTACTTGTCTAATGTAACAGAAATAACTGGATCGATCCACACACACACACAATTGTAAATAGACGAGACGCGAACTTTAAAGTTACATTTCAAATTTTAAAATAGCGTCAGTAAGAATTGAAACGCCTGAAACAGTTCCTATGCCAGTTTCGATTACTTTTTCTGATGAGTTGTAGTGCAATTGAGCACTGTAACAACAATAAATTTAACATTATCATTTTTATATCTCTTTTTTTTTTCAACCAGAAGGAGCCTAATGTACCTGCAAGAAACAACAGCTAAATATCACTCAAACCAAACTGTCTTAAAACAAAAGACTGATACCAATGGATATAATGTAGTACTACATGAATACTGTGTGAAAATAAGACGAGGTGGTCATGGCTTTTGTCAGCTAGTGGGACTAAAATGGGCTAAAACAAGATAGAAATTTCAAACCGTTCATTGTTGTCAATGAAGTTACCTCCCCTGAAATATTTTACACCAGAGTCGTTACTGCTGATTTAAAAGAATATTTCATTTCAATGATAACGGAGTGGTAAAAGGTTTTCTCTCCAACCACAAGGTTCTGCGTTCTGGGTTCAATTCCACTGTATGCCACCTTCAGCGAGTGTCTTCCACTATGGCCTGAAGCTGATCGAAGCCTTGTGAGTGGATTTGGCAGACGGAAACTGAAAGAAACCCGTCGTGTGTATATATATATATATATATATTTATATATTGGCGTTTTCAAACTTCTTTTTTATAAATATATATATATATATATATGTGTGTGTGTGTGTGTGCGCGCGCTTTGTGTCTGTGTTTTCCCTCACCCCCACCACTTGAAACTGATGGTGTGTTTACAGCCTCGTAACTTAGCGCTTCGGCAAGAGAGACAGACAGAATAAATACCAGACTTCAAATAGAAATTAGTATTGTTGTCGATTCGTTTGACCAAGATTCTTCAAGGCGGTGCCCCAGCATGGCCGCGGTTTAATGAGTGAAGCAAGTAAAAGATACAAGAACTACATAAAGGTTCCTGCACCTCACTTTACAAAATCTTTTATGAAAAACCACAATCGTTGCCACCATCATCACCACTGCAACCAACACTAACACCACAACCACCATCACCATCATCTTAAAGCAGTGTATTACAAATCTTGCTTTATGGATGCTAGCAGAATTTTCTTTTTCATTTTTCTTTCTACATTTCCTTTCTTTTATTTCTTTATTTCAAATTTTACATTATTTTTTTTTATTTCAGGAATCAAAAATTGATTTTTTCCCCCTTCAGATATTATAATAAAATTATTTTGCATCCAAATTTCTCTTGCCAATGGCAAAGCATCAATTTATATTAAACTGCATCAATTGATTCTGCAAGGCAGTATCAAACCCAAGAGAAAATGAAGCCAATTACAGAACATTTATTTGACCCGCTAGAAACAGCAAGAAAACCTTCTTCAATTTACAGCCATCTTAAAAAGAAAAATCATATAGTCCAGCATAATACACTATCATTATCATCATCATCATCTAATGTCCATTTTCCATGCTGGTATAGGCTGGATGGTTTGACTGAAAACTGGTAAGCTGGGGGAGTTGCACCAGGTTCCAATCTGGTTTGACATGGTGTCTAAAGCTGGATGACCTTCCTAATGCCAACCACTCCAAGAGTATAATGGGTGCTTTTTTACATGCCATTTGCATGGTTGCCAGTTATGAAACACTGACATTGGCTGCGATTACGATTTCACTTGACTTGACAGGTCTTCTCAACCACAAGAAAATAAGATGGCCATAACTGGAACGTCTTTGATCATAGGCCAGTCTAGCACAGTGGTTCTTAACCAGTGTCCAAGATTTTGTTGCCAAAGTTTATGTGCAATAAATTGGTTATACTTCTACAATGCACAAAATACTTAAAAACAATTGTTTTTATAGAATTCCTAATAATAATTAATTATAAAATATATAGTGGTATTCTTTTAAAACTTCAAATGGTTATGGGAGTCCAGTAGAGTAGAATAGGAATCAAAGGGGTTCACAGACAGAAAATGGTTGGACACTGGTTCTGAGTTCAAATCCTAATGGGGTCAAATTTGCCTTTCATCCTTCTTAGGACATTATCATCACCATCATTTACCATTCATGTTCCATGCTGGCATGGGTTGAACAGTTCAACAGGATCTGATATGTCTAAGGACTGCATTGAGTTCCAATGTCTGCTTTGGTATGGTTTCTACATCATCCAAATTGACCTGCAGCTAAACAATAAAACCAGTACCAAACCCCCAAGATTCCATCGAGATAACTTCAGAAACCAAAGTGTCTTGGCAGAAATATCAAACAAACTTAATCTTCCTTCACAAATGTAACAAATCTCATCATCATCATCATCATCATCGTTTAACGTCCGCTTTCCATGCTAGCATGGGTTGGACGATTTGACTGAGGACTGGTGAACCAGATGGCAACACCAGGCTCCAATCTAATTTGGCAGAGTTTCTACAGCTGGATGCCCTTCCTAACGCCAACCACTCAGAGAGTGTAGTGGGTGCTTTTACGTGTCACCCGCACGAGAACGGCCACGCTCGAAATGGTGTCTTTTATGTGCCACCCGCACAAGCCAGTCCAGGGGCACTGGCAATGATCTCACTCGAAAATCCTACGGGAGCCAG
>NC_068996.1:35832049-35838210 GCF_001194135.2 Octopus bimaculoides | reverse complement strand
CATCGCCTCGGTGAGGCCCAATGTACGAAGGACTTGCCTCACCACCTCAGCCCAGGTCTTCCTGGGCCTACCTCTTCCACGGGTTCCCTCAACTGTTAGGGTGTGGCACTTTTTCACGCAGCTATTCTCACCACATGTCTATACCAGCGCAATCGTCTCTCTTGCACACCACAACTGATGCTTCTAATGTTCAGCTTTTCTCTCAAGATACTTACACTCTGACGGGTTCTTTTGTTTCAGTCATTCGACTGTGGCCATGCTGGAGCACCACTTTAAAAGTGTTTTAGTCAAAGAAATTGATCCCAGGACTTATTCTTTGCACTATTAAGATTGCCATGCAATTCACAAGGTTATGAAAGCTGGTGAGGAAATAGGGATTCAGTTCCATTCCTCAGGAATGAGAGGTGTGTGGGAAGGGTCTTGTAGAAGGATCAGCATGGCTACTCTCATCTAGAGGGAGTATGTTGGAGATGTTGATTAAGAAAAAAGCACCACCAAAGGTAAGGCAATAGGAGTGGAGGAACTATAAGAACACCAAACCAGATTCCTTGTAGTGATTATTCCAGTTCTTTGCCTTCTGAGTTCAAATATTATAATGGTCTTCTTGGTTCACAAACTAATTATATGGTCCACCATCACCAACACCACTACCACCACCACCACCTGGCATTTTGGGTGTCTTCAGTGAACCTGCTTTCTCTTTCTTCTTCCTCCCCACTCTCTCTCTCCCTACCTCTCTCTTACTAGTTTTGTAAACCTTGTAAAGGGGTCATGAACATTGGCCTTCCTTTGTAACCCCCAACCAAAAAAATAACAAAAGCATTTACAACAGGAACAAAATCTGAAACTATATTAATATAAGAACATACCAGCATGGTTTTACCATTTCCTGGGGGGCCAAAGAGTAATAATCCTCTCGCAGGTGCCCTCAATCCAGTAAAAAGCTGAAACAATAGAAATTAAAGCAAATTAACAATAACAAAAAAAAAAATGAGACAAAAATTAACAATTATAATTAATCAATAACTAGTCATTTCAAAATACGAGTGTTTTATTATATTGAAAATATTAATATTTTAAAAAGTCTGAATTTGAATGTTTGACTTCACAAAATTTGAGTTTATCTTTTACTTGTTTCTTTCATTAATCTGTGACCATGCTGGAGCAACACTTTGGAAGATTTAGACATACAAATCAACCCTAGTACTTTTTTTAAAAAAGTCTGGTACTTATTCTGTTAGAAAATGAATGCTCAACACCACATTGATAGATAATGGTACTCATCTCCATTTTGGAGATGCTTGAACAATTGTTAAGATCATTTCACATGAAACCATTCGTTACCTTGTTAGCCCACGAACAAAGCATGCATGCATACACACACACACACACACATACACGTAAAGGTAAGATCCAAGGATCGAGGTGTAGGAAGTTAGTAAGCTTTGAGCAGTCCATAGAAAATATAAAAAAACAACTTTCAGGAACAATAGTAGTTTATTGGCACAGAAGGTTGGCGCATTTCAATCAAATCCCCAACAAATTAACACAGGATCTCCTAACAATAATGTAAACTTCATATAATCAAGGTATCGTTAGCCTCAGTAGCTTGCAGTCTACCCCTCGTTTGGATAATTTACTACTTCTGAGGTTCTGCCAGCTGTGAAACAAATGTAGCTTGGATTTTATCAACTCCATTCCATAATTTTTGAATATATACATATATATATATATATATATATTCCTTTTCTTTTCTTTTTTTTGCTGTAGTTTCAGCTCATAGCTGCAGCCAGGCTGATACACCCCCATTTTGGTACACTGTTATTACTGAGAGCCTCCTCCAACATGTGGCACTTGGTGAAGAATGGAGTTTGATGTAGCTACCCTCATTTGCACCTCTTGCTGTGAGGTAGGTTCATCTGGAACTCTCGACAGGAAGAGGTCTAGCTTTGATTTAAAAACGCCTACATCTATTTTGTGCAGGTTCCTCAGGCCCTTTGGGAGAATATTAAAAAGCTGTAGGCCCCTGAAACTCAGGCTGTTGCAGTAACTGGTCCTGAAGCATGATGGCATTGTTGGGATATTTGACACTATGCAATGTCAACCCATCTGGTATTGGTGGAGCTTTCAATGCCAAAATTTGGCACAATTCCTTCCAGATGTATATTACTGCATATCTCTCCCGCCTTCTCTCCAGGAAGTAGAGTTTTAGATGTTTCAGCTGTTTATATATATATATCATCATTTAACGTCCACTCTCCATACTGGCATGGGTTAGACAGTTTAACTGGAGCTGATGAGCCAGGGAGCTGCACCAGGTTCCAGTCTGATTTGGCATGGTTTCTACACCTGGATGACCTTCCTAGTGCCAACCACTCTAGAAGTGTAATGGGTGTTTTTAAGTGTCACTGGCACAGGTGCCATTTACATGACACTGGCAGCAACCACAACTACAATCCACGGGTGGGTGTCATTTATATGCTACTGGCAACGACCACGACTACAATGCATGAGTGTCATTTACATGGCACAAGCAGCAACCATGACTACAATTCATATATATATAATATATATATATTGTGTGTGTGTGTGTGTGTCCACAAGCGTGCATGCATGTAATTATATGTTTCCAATGTTACATCACTAAAGAAATAATCAAACCCATAGTTACAAATTGTGACTTTCTTCTGAAATAAATGCAGAGCAGCCTACTATTCAGTGAACATCACTGTTACATTCTTTTCACAGGGCACCAGACACAAATATTAATAATTTCTATATAGCAGGCGTTGCTGTGTGGTAAGTAGCTTGCTTGCTAACCACATGGTTCTGGGTTCAGTCCCACTGTGTGGCACCTTGGACAAGTGTCTTCTACTATAGCCACAGGTTGAGAAAAACCTTCTGAGTGAATTTAGTAGACGGAAACTGAAAGCAGCCCATTGTATATATGTGTGTGTGTGTGTGTGTGTGTGTGTGTGTGTGTGTGTGTGTGAGTCTTTGTGTCTGTGTTTGTCTCCACTCCACTGCTTGACAACCGGTGCTGGTGTGTTGATGTCCCTTTAACTTAGCAGTTTGGCAAAACAGACCGATAGAATAAGTACCACCAGGCTTACAAAGAATAAGTCCTGGGGTCAGTTTGCTCGAATAAAAATCCTTCAAGGTGTTGCTCCAGCATGGCTGCAGTTAAATGACTGAAACAAGTAAAAGAATAAAAGAATCATATGTGTAAACGTAAAACTAATGACTAGTGGTCAGGATGAAGGTCAAGCAGCAAAATAATTACCTCAGGTCGCAGGGAAGGTAGAATAACAATTTCTTGCAGGGCTTGTTTAGCAATTTGTTGTCCAGCTAAAAACATTAAAAACAGAATTTGAAATTTTAAAAGTAATACTAAAAAAAATCACACAACAGTAAACTGTACGGATATACGAATTATTCATCATCATCATTTAATGTCCGCTTTCCATGCTAGCATGGGTTGGACGATTTGACTGGGGACTGGCAAACCAGATGGCTGCACCAGACTCCAATCTGATTTGGCGGAGTTTCTACAGCTGAATGCCCTTCCTAACGTCAACCACTCCAAGAGTGTAGTGGGTGCTTTTTACGTGCCACCCGGAACAAGGGCCAGTTTGGCAGTACTGACAATGGTCACGCTCAAATGGTGTTTTTTTACGTGCCACCTGTACAGGGGTCAGTCCAATGTTTTGTTTACATGCCTCTGGCATGAGTGCCAGTAAGGCGAAGCTGGAAACGATCGCGCTCAAATGGTGCTTTTTACGTGCCACCGTATTATATAAATTTAACATATTGGATTTGAAAGGAGGAAAACTGAAACCTGTCATGTGTATATCTATCTCTCAATCATCATCATAATCATTTGACATTCATTTTCCATGCTGGCATAGGTTGGGCAGTTAGACAGGAGCTGGCAAACCAGAGGACAGCTCCCAGCTCTACTGCATGTTTTTGGTAGGGTTTTTTATGGCTGGATGCACTTCCTAATGCCAACTGCCTTATAGAGTGACCTGGGTGCTTTTTACATGGCACCAACACCAGCAAGGTCTGCTTAGGCATGGTTTTTACAGCTGGGTGTCTTCCAAATACAAACCACTTTACAGAGTGAACAGAATACTTTTTATATAGCACCAGCACTGGCAGGGTCATCAAGTAACTTGCAAGGCAAAGATCCCTTGTGTGTGTGTGTGTGTGTGTGTGTGTGTGTGTATGGAGGGGTATCATATATATATATATATATATCATCATCATCATATATATATATCATCATCATCGTTTAATGTCCATCTTCCATGCATGCATGAGCAGGATGGCTGACAGGAGTTGGCCAGGTAGAAAATTTACTTTAAGCTACTGTGTCTGTTTTGGCAAGGATTTTTCAGCTAGATTTTACAGCTTCTTAACACCAAACACTCTGCAGAGTGTATGTGTGTGTGTGTATATATATATATATATATATATATATATATATATATATATATATATATATATATATATATATATATATATACATACATACACATATATATATACACACACACACATACAAACACATACACACACATGCGTGAGTGTGTGTGTATGTGAGAGTGTGAGTGAGTGTATGTGTGTGTGAGTGAGAGAGAAGGAGAGAGAGTGCGTATGTGTGTAGGTTTTGCTGTCTCCATTCCTTGACCTTACATGATAGTTGTAAACAAATGACATCATTATGCATGTGGTCAGTCATTTCCAGTCAGTCTATGAGAAAATATTACTTTGCTTGGAAACAGGTGAGGGTTGGTGACAGGGAGGGTATCCAGCCATAGCAAATCTGCCTCAGTAAATCCCATCCAACTCAAGTGAGAATGAAAAAGTAAACATTGAAACTATGATGATGAAAGAAGCTGTTAATATCAATATCATCATCATCATCATCTATATAGTAATCATTGATGATGTATTCAATATACAATGTAAGGTGGCAAGCTGACAGAAACATTAGCGTGCCGGGCAAAATGTTTAGTGGTATTTCACCTGTCAATACATTCTGAGTTCAAATTCCGCTGAGGTCGACTTTGCCTTTCATCCTTTCGGAATTGATAAATTAAGTACCAGTTGTGTACTGGGGTCGATCTAATTGACTGCATCCAACTCCCCCAAAATTCCGGGATTTGTGCCTAGAGTACAGAAGATTCTATATACAGTGTATCAGAATCCATCACACCCTTGTCATATCTGCAAACCTCACATCTATAAAGATGACTTGTTAGTGTACAGGTAGGGAAGGACTGCCATGGAATGACGAAGAGGTGCAAAATATCCACAACTTCTATTTCTGATTCAGTAGTTTTGGGGTTAAGAATAACTTGTTTTGGGAGAAAATATGTTCAAACAATTCTAAATTTGTGGAAATTTTCCTTGCATATACCATAAGAAATATAAAAGCTTTATAATTGATCTTTGTTTGCATAAGACCTGATATCTTTCCTGCATCCATATTTTGGTTTATTTGCCATTAACTTAAAATGTATAACTATTTCCTCTGTAATAAAATATTCCAAGTCTCTGCTGCTGCTTCTTTTATGACTTAGACAGAGGATGGCAGACAATGTCCAAGACAAACCATTTTTGCAGGATCTCTGAGACTGGTAACAGTAGGAGAAAAGGAAGATGGTGCCACAAATCATGAGTAGACACAGGTAGTCACATTAGGAAGCAATGGGTTGAGATAAAAATTTATCCTTATACCAGAAACATAATCTGGATGCTTGTACTAGAGTGGACCCTGATAAAGGAACCCTGTAAAGGTCCAAATTATAGTATCAACACAGGAAACATTAAGTCTACTGGCAACTCGTATCAATATATATATATATCATCATCATCATCATCATCATCGTTTAACGTCCGCTTTCCATGCTAGCATGGGTTGGACGATTTGACTGAGGACTGGTGCAACCGGATGGCTACATCAGGCTCCAATCTAATTTGGCAGAGTTTCTACAGCTGGATGCCCTTCCTAACGCCAACCACTCAGAGAGTGTAGTGGGTGCTTTTACGTGTCACCCGCACGAAAACGGCCACGCTCGAAATGGTGTCTTTTATGTGCCACCCGCACAAGAGCCAGTCCAAGGGCACTGGCAACGATCTCGCTGTAGGGTTTC
>NC_068996.1:35823416-35831771 GCF_001194135.2 Octopus bimaculoides | reverse complement strand
TCAATATATATATATATCATCATCATCATCATCATCATCGTTTAACGTCCGCTTTCCATGCTAGCATGGGTTGGACGATTTGACTGAGGACTGGTGCAACCGGATGGCTACATCAGGCTCCAATCTAATTTGGCAGAGTTTCTACAGCTGGATGCCCTTCCTAACGCCAACCACTCAGAGAGTGTAGTGGGTGCTTTTACGTGTCACCCGCACGAAAACGGCCACGCTCGAAATGGTGTCTTTTATGTGCCACCCGCACAAGAGCCAGTCCAAGGGCACTGGCAACGATCTCGCTGTAGGGTTTCATATAAATAAATATATATGTATATCAATGTGTGTTCATATAGACAAATATCATCATCATCGTTGTTTAACGTCCGCCTTCCATGCTAGCATGGGTTGGACGATTTGACTGAGGACTGGTGAACCAGATGGCTACACCAGGCTCCAATCTGATCTGGCAGAGTTTCTACAGCTGGATGCCCTTCCTAACACCAACCACTCAGAGAGTGTAGTGGGTGCTTTTACATGCCACCAGCACGAAGGCCAGTCAGGTGGTACTGGCAACGGCCACGCTCAAAATGGTGTTTTTTACGTGCCACCTGCATAGGAGCCAGTCCAGTCGCACTGGTAACAATCTCGCTCAAATGTTTTCTAATGTGCCACCAGCACAAATGCCAGTAAAGCGATGCTGGTAACGATTATATCAATATGTATTCATGTAGACAAATATATATATATCAATGACAATTATTAAGATCAGTAAATATATATATATATATATATATATATATATATATATATATCATATCTATCCTGACAAATATATATATATATCAATATGACAATTATTAAACTCACTGTATATATATCAATATGTCACTTATTAAGATTAGTAGAAATGAAATAAAATAAATATGAAACTTACCAACATCATTAAATGCAACCGGTGGGCCCGAATCAACAATCTCATTTAATATGAGGTTAGCCAATTTTTTGTCAACGTTTTTAAAACTAGCAGGTAACTGCTTTTCTTTTTTCGGAGAGCTTTTCATCTGAAAGAAAACAGTTTTAATAAGATCTCATACCAATTTTCTAAAACGTATTTGTTCCTCTAAAATTCCTCGATTCTCCTGAATATATATGAAAGGTTACATTGAGAACCGGACAACAGGAGAATACTAGATAATATAATGTTACTTTTAAATTTATATCAATCTTTTAGCAATTAAACCGACCATATCCAGCCCAAATATTCTATCTGTTTTATGTTCAAACATGCTAGATGCAGCCTCTCACACCTACTCCGCAAAAAACAAAAATATTCTAAAAACAATCACATCATTGAAATCTCAAAGCTATAAGATACTACATGATCAATTTAAAACAATGAGAATAAATAAGTACTAAATTTCACAGAGTAATCTGAATGCTAAAAGGTGAAATGACATAACATTACAGGCATTTTAGAGAAAATGCTTGTCTATTTTTTCTAACTTAATTTACTGTCACTGTTGGTTACAACGATCCAGTTGATGTGATCAATGGAACAACCTGCTCATGAAATCAACATGCAAGTGGCTTAGCACCCCACAGACACTGTGGAGAACTGTACCCTTAATGTAGTTCTCAGGGAGATTCAGTGTGACACAGAGTATGACAAGGCTGACCCTTTGAAATACAAGTACAACTCATTTTTGCCAGCTGAGTGGACTTAATTTACAAAAACTTAATATGACAAAAATGTAAAAGTTTAAGACCCATAAAATCAGATAAAATATATAGAATTTTTATTGCATAAAAACAAAATTGTTTTGCCTTAACAACGGTAGCCATAAAAAGAAATCCAATCATATTGACTTTGTCCAAATGAAATAATAATAAAAAGTTACTTACATCAGGTTGTGATAACTGTCGTTTGTGAACCTGTTTTTTAGGTGATAAAGTAGGACTTTCTCGCAGGGTTGAAGTTGATGTACTTCTAGTTCGAGGTAACGTGTTGCTTTTATGCACTAGTAATTGATTTTTGGATGGCTTTAATGGTTTTGTTGCAACTAAAAGTATAAAAATAATCAATCATTTAATACAAGATGATAACATTGTCTCTTTTTCTTATTAATCCAACTCCTTCTACTCCTCTCTCTCCCTGTTTTTCTCCCTCTCCAATCATGTTTCTACAACATGTTTCTCTCTTCTCCATTCATTTCCCCCCTTCACTTTTATCTTCCATTATCCACATCCACCACATCTCCTTACCATATATTATTTTTTTTTAATAGTAACACTGCCTCACAAGCTAGTATAACACCCTAAGTGGTTGTCATAATTTTGGCTCAAGTCAACCACTATCTAAGCAAATCTATAACACTGTGTAACAAAATTTTTATTTCTATTTTATTGTCTTTGGTCAATGTTATTTCCTATTTGCTTCTATCTAGAAACCAAAGGAAATGACTATTATTCCCTTCAAACTTTGCTTTTGTGATCGGGACATCAAGGTTTTGAAACTGATCTATATTCCATTACATTTCAGACATATTCAGCACTGAGTTGCTGAAGCAGAAATATCATTATAGTAAATATTCTGCTCAATACCACTGATTAGCTTTTCAGTTGCTTAACCTTAATTATTTGAGCATATCCCTTAGTAGTTGACAATTTGTACATCTCTGATGATGAGCAGGAGTAGTGGGGGGAGCATCATAGCCATGTGTTGAGAGAAATTCTTTGGGGTTTGAATAAACGTAACAAAAGCAAATTTTGATGGAAATATTAGCCATTTTTCATACATCCTAGGGGTAAGCAAATAGGAAATAACAGTTGCTACTGAAGGACAAAAACTGTGTTAGACAGCATAATCAAAGGTGTTTCCAGTCTTGACCATCCAACCTTTCCCCAGGCACAGTTCATTCAGAACAATATTATCAAATACGTCTCTCTCTCTCTATTCCTCCATGCTAAGGTGTGGTATGAAGAATATTTGGTTAATATCCTTCATACCACTTACTTACTTACTTCTTGCAAGTTGAGCAACTACATAGAGGCTCAATCACCCCTTCAAGAGCTGACAACAAAATTTAAAAACACATTTTCTCAAGATGAAGTTAGTGAATTATTCTTTGAAGTCTGCCAGCCACAACTGAAGACAACATTATAGACAGTTCTTTTAAGTTTGACTATAAATTGGACACTTTGCGTCTTTTTTTTTTTTTTACTTTTTCCAGTTATTAGACTGTGGCCATGCTGGTGCATCACCATGAAGAATTTTTAGTTGAATGTATTGACCCCCAGTACTTAATTTTTTAAAGCCTGGTACTTATTCTATCAGTTCTTTTGCCAAACCACTAAGTTACAGGAATGTAAACAACAGCACCAGTTGTCAAGCAGTGATGGTGGGGACAAACACACACACACACACACACACACACACACTTCTTTCAGTTTCCATCTACCAAATCCACTCAAAAGGTTTTGGTTAGTTCAGGGTTATAGTAGATGGTCTTTGTCCAAGGTGCCATGCAATGGGACTGAACCACAAACCATGTGGTTGGGAAGCAACCATGCATGCAAGCACTCTTCCACATTTTAGGACCAAAAGTCACCAGCTTAAGCATTGTTGGCACAGAAATCTTCTCCATCCCAGTCTTTGAAGCTCTGCCACTATGTGTGTGTGGGTAGGTAGGGGTTCAATCTGCAAGAAACAGTACCTATTCCCTAGGTGCAACACAGCTGAGAAATAGACGGGATGGTCATAACTGGAACACCACTGACTATAGATTTGCTTAATAAGGACCGACCTGTGGTTAAACAACAATATTCTTGAGAGGAAACTATGTCTTTCATTAATTATAATTCCAGATATCCAGGTACCATATTATACATCATCAGTAAACAGTGAGACTTTCTTTGTCTTTTGCATTTTCATCCTCTACCAATTCATTTGCTTAAATTTCAAGCTCTTAGCGAGCAACACAGAACATTTCCAATGTTAATACATTAATTACTTCTGTTATCTTTTACTATTTACTTGCTTTAGTCATTGCAGGATTTAGTCGAACAAATCACCTCTAGTACTTATATTTTCTTAAGTCTGGTACTACTTATTCTGTCTCTTTTGCTGAACTGTTAAATTGTGGAAATGTAAACAAACTAACATTGGTTGTCAAATGGTAATGAGGGACAAACATAAAGACACACACACACACACACACACACACACACAAATCTACAAAAATCCACTCACAAGGTTTTGGTCAGCCTGGAGGTATAGCAGAAGACACTTTTCCCAAGGTGCCATGCAGTGGGACTTAACCAAGAGTCATGTGGTTCAGAAGCAAACTTTTTATCAGAGATTTATGCAAATAATGATTTTCTGGTCTCAGATAGCATGATATGAGAGAGAGAGAGAAAGTCATGCCTATGGAGCATGCTAACTTAAGAAATTTGAAAGCTGGCTGTTGCCAGTGTCATGTGAATGACCCCATGAAATCATAATTGTAGCCATTACCAGTAGCATGATCTTCAAATGTCAGGCCTCACAGAGATGATGACAAGTGATCAAGACCTTTTGGTAATATGCTGTGCTTATGAAGACTCATCAAGCCAAATGAAATTGTAGTTGTGGCCATTGCTGATGTCATGTAAATGGCACGTAAAATGCACCCATTACACTCTCTGAGTGATTGGCATAAGGAAGGGCATCCAATCAGAAAGCATGCCAAAGCAGACTGGAACCTGGTGTAGCCCTCCGGCTTACCAGTTCCAGTCAAACCCATGCTAGCATGGAAAGTGGACATTAAATGATGATGATGATGACAATTGCATTCCATGCTAAAACTACTTCAAAATTTTGCCTGCTAGTGTGCGTGTGTGTGTGTGTGTGTGTGTGTGTTTGTGTGCGTGCGCATGTGTATGTTTGTGGCAGTTAAAAACTGATTAGTATAGCTTTATATGACTTTCCAAAATTCTATAGACAAAACAGACACTTTGCAAATATCAATCACTCATGTGGGAAATGATATCTCAGACTTGAGTGAGATCAGCAGCAGAGTAATGCTAGAGTTGCTACGCAACAAGAATTCTCAGTAGATGCCCACTAACAATAATTGATTACAATAAGAGTGAATCAAGGTCCAGAGTAAGGTTCTACCAGGAGAATGGCAGCTAATATAGTGGAGCCTACTTCTGGAAGCTGGTGATGGTTGTTGCACAGAACAGCACAGAATATCCATCCATCACAGTCAGATGATTGTACACTTTAAACTAATGTTCCCCTGTGTGTGTGTGTGTGTGTGTGTGTGTGTGTGTGTGTGTGCACGTGTGTGTGTACATGTATATGTGTACATGCATGTGTTTCTATGCATGCATGTTTATACATGTATGTATGTGTGTGTGCATGTGTGTGTGTGTGCATGTATGTGTAAATGCATGTGTTTTCATGTGTGAGTATATATCTTCTACTATAATAATACTCGTATTTTTCTCTATCACAACATATGAGAAAGGAAGGGATAAATAAATAAGGAAGGAAGGAGTGATGGCAAACTGATAGTGGAAGCGTTTCAAATGTGTGTGTATGTAAAAGGGAGTCATGTGTGTGTGTGTGTGTGTGCAATGGAAGTGGGACAGTGAACATTCAACGCTGAAAAGAAAAATCAAACAGCATTTCAACTCTGTGTGAGTATATGTGTGTATGTGTGTGCGTGTACAAGGGGAAGTATGTGAATGTATGTATGAATCAGCGTTCTTTCAGTAACAAACGATGATTGATGTCACATCTGAAAAGACAACCACTAGATAACATTGACAAGTGTATTAATTTGATTTACCATCCATATTTATATATAAAACACTACAATTAGCCATTATTTTTGACAGCACGGGGCCAACTAATAATAATAGTAATAATAATAATTATCATGCTTGTAACATAGTGGATTTTGCTGAAAGGCACCCAAGGGTCATGTAATGATGTTAAACTGGGTGATAGATTAATTCCACAACCTAATAACTGCTCTTCAATGAAATGAAGTACTGAAAGTGCTTTAATCTTTTAGCATTTAATCTGACTAAATCCAGCCCAAATAATTTACCTGTTTCATGTTCAAACTGACCAGATTCAACCTCTCACACCTATCCTACACTGTCATTCTAAAAATATACAAACACACCATTGAAATTTTGAAGCTACAAGATAATGCATGATTAATTCAAAACAATGTGAATTAATAAGCATTACATTTGACAGAGCAATCAGAAATGCTAAACAAATGTTTGCAAAATTATTCTAAATCATATCAAAACACTTATAAAGTCAATAACAGTTTTTCCAATCTAATCTATACAAATGCTTGTTAATACAGTTTTGTTTTGTTTACTGTTTGTTTATCATGCTAACATGGCTTAGATTGGAATAAATTTGAAGCAGGATTTTCATGGCTACGATCATTTCTTGTTTGCCAAACCTTGTTTGTTTTTCAAGTAAAAGATTATTTTTTTTTTATTGCAGGCAAATTTGAGGTTGCAGAGCTAGCAGGCAATCTGTAGTAGCCTAACCACAAACAACACTGACATCAACTATTTTTATATTTCTAGGTAGTTTTGTAAACATTCACACACAAGCAAACAAATATACACACACCACAAACACATACACAAATGTCAGGCTTCCACAAAGTTTTCCATTAGCAATTTCCTCCTCACAAAGCATTGGTTGACCTAGGGTTATAAAAGAAAATACTTCCCAAGCTGTTGCACCATTCTCTAAATAATTAAATTCAAACATTGTTCATAAATGAGAAAACAAGATTAGTAACACGTTAGCATTTGTTACCTTCAAAGAACTGTAAGATGTTAAAAATGAAGGAATTAGTGATTAGTAACTTGATCCATCAAAGCTTTCTCATATAAAAGATGGTATTAGAAAAATATTAGTAAGTCATTAATCCTTTACATATCCAAAGCATTTCCATAAGTCTGTCCTAAATGTCCATGCTTATTAGCAAACTTTTAGCTAGCTGTCATTTCATGCGTTTTGAGTAATATAAAGCTTTCCTTTCATAAGTCTTGAGTTACACTGGTAGTTGAAAAAAAACAATAAGAATTGGGAATGTTCATCATCTTTGACTTATGGCTACCAGGGAAACACAGGACAGGCAAAGGGTTAAAAGAGAGAGAGAGAGAGAGAAAAGAAACTGAAGACTTAGAATATTTTAGTTTGGAAGTCATGCAGTAACCACAACCAGTTATTAAAGAAATAACAAGGATAATGAAATGAACAGATTAGAAGAAATGGAATTCCTGCTGTAAAGTATGAAATGTGAGTACCAAGCGTTCCATGAAAACATGCTATGTTAAACACAGAACCATGTGATAATGACAAGTTTCTAGATTCACCTATATTTCACCCAACGTTTTATAAATGTCTTCTTGGTAAAAAGTTTTTCCAATATTTCAAACTACTTTAGTCTCATTATTTCATAAATTTATTATTGAATATACTTTTTCCTAAATCTCTCACCCCTAGACACACTTGCCATGAGGCATGTGTGCATCAAATCTCATTAAATATTAACATTTGCTTTTACAGCCTTCCCCAGCAGTCAACTTTAATTTCTCTAATCATGGAAGCAATTGGCAAACTAGAAAAGTAGAGAAGTTGCCCCTGATATAAATAATTCCTATGACTTAGTATACTGCTTACTGATTGTTGTTGCTGTTTAACCACAGGTCAAATCTGACCTATGATCAAAAGCACTCCAGCCATAATGATCTCAATCCTCTCTCAGATATTGCCTAATAAATGTATGCCTTCTTTTCAAGACAATGGGGTGAGAGGCCACTTTATTGGCACATATGTAAATGTAGAAATACCCTCACTGCTGATTAAACAACAACAACAAAAATCTTAGATTATACACATCTGTCGCTATATCTCTTACATACATATATATTATACATATGTATATGAATGTATGTGTGTGTGTGTATATATCATCATCATCATCGTTTAACGTCTGCTTTCCATGCTAGCATGGGTTAGACGATTTGACTGAGGACTGGTGAACCAGATAGCTGCACCAGGCTCCAATCTGATCTGGTGGAGTTTCTACAGCTGGATGCCCTTCCTAACGCCAACCACTCCGAGAGTGTAGTGGGTGTTTTACGTGCCACCGGCACGAGTGACAGTCACACAGTACTGGCAACAGCCAAGCTCAAAATGGTGTTTTTTACGTGCCACCTGCACAGGAGCCAGTCCAGCGGCATTGGCAACAACCTCGCTCGAATATTTTTTCGCATGCCACCAGCACAAGTGCCAGTAAGGCGACACTGGTAACGATCACGCTCAAATGGTGC
>NC_068996.1:35816606-35823326 GCF_001194135.2 Octopus bimaculoides | reverse complement strand
ATGGTGCTATTTATGTGCCACTGGCACAGAAGCTAGACAGCTGCTCCGGCAATGATCACACTTGGACAGTGCTGTTAGTGCTCCACTGGCACAGGTACCAGTCATCAAATTTGGAGGGATATATTATCAGGGCAGATACCATATTAGCTCTCAGTTAAATTCCAGTTAACAGCTGCACCGACAATATTGCAAGGTTGCATTTGCAACAGTGAGTAGTCACTGCAGCAGAAACACGTGTAAGTCATTGTGCTGAGACCCCCTTTGGTCATGACTGACCATGGGATTGCACCTAGAAAGTTACCCTTCAAGGCACAAGTCTGGGCAAGGTTGTTTATGGAACAACCCATGCATACCGACCACCCCTCTCCACGCCACCAGTGTTATCCAAGGGAATGGCAAAGGCCAATACAGTTTGGCACCTGTGACATCACAACCCATTTCTACAGCTGAGTGAACTGGAGCAATGTGAAATAAAGTGTCTTGCTCAAGAACACAACACGCAACCTGATCTGGGATTCGAACTCACAACTTCGCGATCGTAAGCTCGACGCTCTAACCACTGAGCCATTTGCCTTCTTAGGTCATTGTAATATGCTGTATATAACTATAAAATAAATTTTGTAGATGTACAAGTCTCCATATTCTCTATTATTTATTTATATATACATATATACATATATACATATGTGTGTGTGTGTATATATATATATATATATATGGCTTAGTGGTTAGATCATGATTTCAATTCCTAGACCAGATGGTCTTGGAATTTTACATTGCTCTGCAATCACTTCAACATCTGACACATGGCACACCGTGTACCTGTTCAGGCACGAACATTTGATCACCATAGACAAATCATTTGTGCAAGTTGTTCAGCAAAAGCTGAATACTCATATGTCATCTTCAAAAGAAGAATCCATCGTGTATGTGTGTGTGTGTGTAATAAGCAACCCTTGGGGTTTGTTATTTCACAAGCTGCATGATGACCTCAACAATGCCAGTGTCAAGTCAAAAACACCTAGTATACACTGCACTGTAGGAGTAGTTGGTATGAGGAAGGGCATCCAGCCATAGAAACCAAGACAGAGCACACACTGAGCTCAATGCAGTCCTTAGACCCGGCAGATCCTATCAAACCATCTAACACATGCCAGCATGGAACATGGACATATGACGGTGGTGATGATGATGCTGAAGATGATCATATATGTAATTGGATATGTATATAAGTACATAACTCTTAGTGAAATCTAATACTTGTTGTTCGGTAATTCAATAATCATTTCCATATTGTGCTAAGAACAATACCAAATTATACTTTACTTTGCAAAAGCTAATTAAACTGATAGAAAGGCCAGGAGAAACTGATGAAAATGTTAGGTCTCAGATGGTAAACAAATTCACCGATACATTATCCAGCAAGACAACAGTGGTGATGAAGAAGATAATAATAATAATAATAATAATAATAATAATAATAATAATAATAATCCTTTCCACTAAAGTCACAATTTTGGGGGAGGGGACTAGTTGATTATATTTACCCCATTACTCAACTGGTACTTAATTTTATCGACCCCGAGAGGATGAAAGGCAAAGTCAACCTCTGCAGAATTTGAACTCAGAACATAAACATGGACAAAACATAATAATAATGCTTTCTACTAAAGGCACAAAGCCTGAAATTTTGGGGGAGGGGGACTAGTCAATTACATTGACCCCAGTGTTTCACTGGTACTTAATTTATCAACCCTGAAAGGATGAAAGGCAAAGTCGACCTTGGCAGAATTTATACTCAGAATGTAGCAATGGTCGAAATACTGCTAATCATTTTGCCTGGTGTGCTAACAATATTGCCAGCTCACCACCTTAAATAATGATAACAAAAATAATTTATACTATAGGTACAAGGCCCAGAAGTTTTGTAGGAAGGGGACTAGTCAATTATATCATCCCCAGAGCTGAACTGGTACCTATTTTATTGACTCCAAAAGGATGAAAGATAAGGTCGACCTTAGAATTTGAACTTGGAACATAAACCCAGAAGAAATGCCACTGAGCATTTTGTTTGGTATTGCTAACAATTCTGCCAGCTCTAAATTAATGATAATAATAATAATAATTGCTTCTGATTTAGGCACAAGTCCATCAATTTTGAGGGGAGGGGTTAGTTGATCAACTTCAGTATTTGATTGGCACTTTATTTTTATTTTTTCAACTCCAAAAGGTTGAAAATGAAAACTGGATTTGAACTCAGAAGATTGTGCAATGCAACTTTATGTTGTAAAGCATTTTGTCCAACACTTTAACAATTCTGCCAATCTACTTCCCTTGCTCCTGATGATGATAATAATAATAATAATAATAATAATGGTTTCAAATTTTGCCACAAGGGCAGCAATTTTTGGGGAGGGAATGAGTCAATTACATTGACCCCAGTGTTTAACTGATACTTATTTTATCAAACCCGAAAGGATGAAAGGTAAAGTCAACCTCGGCGGAATTTGAACTCAGAACATGGCAACTGCTAAGCATTTCGCCAAGTGTACTAACAATTCTGCCAATAATAATAATAATAATAATAATAATAATAATAATAATAATAATGGTTTCAAATTTTGGCACAAGGCCAGCAAATTCAGGCATGAGAGTAAGTTGACTGCATTGACCTTAGTGCTCAACTGGTACTTATTTTATCAAACCTTAAATACTGCCTCCATGGCCTATACCATATATAGTGCTGTAAGCTAATGCTACAAAATATTTTGACCAATGCTCTAATAATTCTGTGAATCAATAATAATAATAATTTTGCACATTGACACCAGACCAGAAATTTGTGGGAGGGAAACAGACAATTACATCAATTTCATCTAAGGATGACAGCCAAAGTTAATGTTGGCAGAATTTGAACTTGGAACATAATGATGGATGAAATGCCACTAAGCATTTCACCCAGTGTGCTAACAATTCTGCCAGCTCACCCCTTTATAATAATGATAATAATAAGAACAACAACAACATCAGCGGAGTGAGTTGGGGATCAATAGAAGCATTAGAATATTGGACAGAATGAGTGTAGCACACATTCCAACTCTTTACATTCTTAGTTCAAATCCTACAAAGATTAACTTTACCTTTCATTCTCCTTCTGAGGTCAATAAAATAAAGTATGAGAATCAATGTAATTGTCTATCCATCCACCCCAACACACACACACACACAAATTTCTGGTCTGGTGCTAAAGCACAAAATTATCATTATTGTTATTATTATTATTGATTGGCAGAATTATTAGAGCATTGATCAAAATATCATGTAGCATTAGCTTACACCATTATATATGGTATTGGTCATTGATGTAGTATTTAATTAAAATATCCATCTATTTATCATACTTAATGTACACACATACTCAATAGTTACTGCAGTTTTTATCTTGAGATCTGTTATGGACTTGCAGCATTAAAAACAGAATAAATATCATGCGGAGTGACAAAAAATACATCTCAGCAGAGGCCAATAGGAATACTAGACATTTCAACCATTTTGGACCTTTTCAATGGTGCATACTTGCAGCCAACCACATAATTAAATGAGAATTCATTATTTCTGATATAGGAAAAAGAGAGTAAAACATTCACTGATGTTGCAAATAGCTGCCTGGTTGATTAAATATCCAGCATATGCAATTGAAGCAGAACTTATGTTTTAACTTTAAACACTGCCAAAATTGACTTTGACATTTATACCTTCCAAGGTCGATAAAATAAAATACTTGTTACCTACTGGGATCAATTTAACCTTAGCATGCTTAGGGCGCAACAGGGTGTTGTAGCTGTAGACACATTGTGTTACATTGCGAAGGGAGAAAATCAGTACGGCAACATGATGCATCTATAGCATGCTAAAGGTTAATTGACAAACCCACTTCCCCCAGAACTTGTGTCCTTGTGTCTATGTCAATTTTTTTTTTCCCCTCAACTTTACTCTCATATTATAAAATAGCTGGATAAAAAAAAAAAACGAGTCTGACTCCCATAGCCTTTCTGTAGTAATAAATGAAAGATCAATAGCCAATAAAAGATCCTTTGAGACATTGGAACAATCCTGATCCGAGATATTTATTTACCACCACCAACACCATAAAACATTTATGGTTCCATCAAAAGTGAATGTCAAACTTGTCAATAACATGCATATATGATTCTGTGTCTAACAACATGGCATAATAATAATAATAATAAAAATAATAATAATAATAACGTGAGGAAGCGATATATGAGTTGAGGGATGAAGAATGGCTGTTGCTCTACCTGGATGAGGCAATGATGATGATGATGATGAACATGAATATATACTGGGGTGATGTATAGGGCTAATGATGTGGCTGTTATCATGTTTTCTTTTCAGTTGCGGTGTCATCGGTTTGCCTTTCATGTCACAATTTTCTCGATCCATGCCATCTGTGCCAGACACTTTCAATAAATTTTCTAAAAACGGGGAAAACATAAAGTCACAAAATTAAAAGGAAATAATAATGATAATCAAAAGTAATAATGGTAATAATAATCTTTGAAATTTTTTGCCCCAGTAGGTTCTCAGAAATAAATCTTGGTTCATCCATTCAGATTCACTGATGATACTAACATCTAATTGGCCCCTCAAGTGATAAATAATCTATTATATATACATATATATATTAAATGGAACAATCTACCACTTTAAAATATTATTAAAATTATGAGTGTGTGTGTGTGTTTTGTTAGGAGCTTCAACAATATCAAGGGCAATAACTCTGCAGCTTTCATCAAAAGTACACATTCCATCAATGAAGGAGCCAACAAGAAAACGTCTATGAAGTCACTGAAAATGCTAGAAATGTTTGTGAAATTTCCCCCCAAATTACACTCTCACTAACTTAAAATGAAAAAAATAGAATTAACACACTGGATAACAGAGTCCTAGATGTTGCAAAAGAAAAGAGGAGGGGGACGGGTAAAAGCTGAAACACCTCTGTAATCATTGATCTGCTTAACACTAGCATTCACATTATTCTGTCAAAAGTAATACTTTGAGAAGGTAACTGTTAATGTTTTACAATGATATTGTAAGGTTGGTGTAAGAGGCCAGATTTAGCCAGTTTGAACATAAAAGAAGTAGAATATTTTGATTGGATATTGACAAGTCTCTTAACCTCTTGGAGGTCATTGGGGCAATACAGCCATGCAGTGTATCTAGGGTGAGAAAGCCTGGCAGAGCCCATTCCTCTGTAGTGTTTTTGCTCAAGAACACAATACATCATCCAGTCCAGGAATTGAAACCACAATCTTATAGTTGTGAGTCCAACACCCTAACCACTAAACCACACACCTCCACTAGTTTAAAGGGTTAAAGTGGAATGACCTAAGATTAAACAACAGTTTTATTGATTTGGAAAGATCTCATTTAAAATTGATTTGAAGCCAAACATTAAGATTTTAGAAAAATTACCTAGAAATAGTGGGGGGGGGGGTTCACTATCATGAGAAAGTGACTGGAGTTTTACTGGCACATAACCATTATCACTTAACATCTACTTTTCCATGCTTACATGGGTCAGACGAAATTTGTTAAAGTGAATTTTGTACAGCCTGCATGCCCTCCCTGTTCCCAACTCTCACCTGTTTCCAAGTAAGGTGATATTTCTCCATGACAACCCATTGCTTGGAAGACTTGAAATTAAGGAAACCTCTTGCATGCCAGTGACACCTGCTTACAACTATCACATGATGTCAAAGTAGGGAGACAGCAAAACATGCACATACAATGGGATTCTTTCAGTTTCCCTGCGGTTTCAATTCCTGGACTTTGGTTGACCCAGTGCTATAATGGAAGCTACAATGGGACTTAATCTGAAACCAAATGGTTGGGAAGTAAACCTCTTACCACTCAGCCACACTCATCACAAGATAAAATAACCACGTTCAGAAATGGCAAAATTCCTGTAGTAGGTTTGAACCCTTGAAGCAGGTAGTGCAATGTCTCATTCACTGGACTATCTTAACACTTTACTCACAATGTTGCTTCTATTTTTTCGTTAGCTTTATTTTTTATTTCAGTCATTTGACTGGGTCCATGCTGGAGCACTGCCTTTTAGTCAAAATCAACCCTTGGACTTATTCTTCATAAGCCTGGTACTTATTCTATCGATCTCTTCCACTGAACTGCTAAGGTTACAGGGGCATAGCCACACCAACATCAGTTGTCAAGGGAGTGGGGACAAACACAGACACACAAATACATATATACAACAGGCTTCTTTCAGTTTCTCTACCAAATCCACTCACAAGGTTTTGGTTGGCCCAAGGCTAGAGTAGATGACACTTGCCCAGAGTGCCACACAGTGAGACTGAACCTGGAACCACATGGTTAGAAAGCAAGCTTCTTAAAACACAGCCACTCATAATATTTTAAAGCTGATAATACCAAAGTCTCATGTTTAAAATTTCTAATTGTGCATCCAAATTTTCTTTATTTTTACCGGAAAGATTTGATATATATATATATATATATATATCCATTGAGTGCTGTCAGAAAAAATACTTATAATACTTATAAAAATATATTATATCAATAATATATTTTTATTTTGGTCAAGTCAGTCCCTTGCTACAGTTCCACCTGTAGGAGTACAGGATCTTTAGACAAGTTATGAGAACATATATATATATTATG
>NC_068996.1:35815361-35816467 GCF_001194135.2 Octopus bimaculoides | reverse complement strand
TGTGTGTGTGTGTGTGTGTGTGTGTGTGTGTGTGTGTGTGTGTGTGTGTGTGTGTGTTTATGCCTGTGTTTTGTCCCCCATTGGTGCTTGATGACCAGTGTTGGTTTGTTTACATAACTTAGCAGCTCAGCAAAAGTTACTGATAGAATAAGTACCAAACTTTAAAAAAAAAAAAAGCACTGGGGTCAACCCATTAAAGTAAAAATTCTTCAAGATGGTGCCCCAGCATGGTCACAGTCTAATGACATTATATATATGATGGATTCTCTCACCGTGAACAACAAATAAGGGTTCAGTGAAGTAAAGCAGTAATCATGTTCTATGGACACAAATGTGTCTCTTGAGACCTGCTGGTTAAAATGTCAGGCAGTGGTACCTGATTCAAATCTTTGATTAAAGTGCAAATTACAGAGAAATATCTAAGAATTTAGAAACAATTACAAATACTAAAAGAAGACAAGCCACTGATTCCATTGTCAAGTATGTCTATCAGAAGAACGTTTCATACTTAACATGTTTAAACAAAGAAATAATGTTGGAGTTAGTCAGTCTCTCACACCCAGAGAATAAGTTTTAAAAAACATACAAATCAATAAATAAAAAAGAAAAAGAAAAATTCCGGAAATTTACATCAAAGAATTTTTACATGTCAACAAATGTCAAAGCTGGTTCCAAAGGCTAGAAATGGTAATTCCAATTTGACAGAGTATTTCAAGCTCTTATCGATATCATTAACTCAATTGAAAAGATGCAAATCCTTTGATACAGAGTTCATACAAGCAACAAGGGAACAACAATGCTTCGATAAATGTCAAATATATGTTATACACTAAAGTACACACACACATACACATTTGGTTATGCACTATTAAACAAGACATAGTTATCTAAACTCAATAACGTGTGTGCTTGTGTGTGTGGACAAGCAATTGACAAAGACATCAGAGAGTGAGAATCATTACTTTCTGGTAATCGTTCAACTTCTCTGTGCTCCAAGTTCAAATCTTACCAAGGTCAACTTTTTCATCCCTTTGAAACCAATTCTTCTCTCTCTCTCTTTCTCTCTCTCTCTCTCTCTCTCTCTCTCTCTCTCTCTCTCTCTCTCT